>NC_091715.1:20391060-20694090 GCF_041296265.1 Equus caballus | reverse complement strand
TAGATTTAAGTTTTTAATCCATTTCAAGTTCATTTTTGTGAGTGGTGTAAGGTAGGGGTCCAATTTCATTCTTCTACATGTAGTTATCCAGTTTTCTCAACACTGTTTATGAAAGAGAGTATCTTTCCCCATTGGGTTTTCTCGGCACCCTTGTCAACCATTAGTTGACCATATATGCAGAGGTTTATTTCTGGACTCTTGATTCTGTTCCATTGGTCTTTGTGTCTGCTTTTATGCCAGTACCATACTGTTTTGATTACTATAGCTTCATAGTATGGTTTGAAGTCAGGAAGCGTGATGCCTGTGGCTTTATTCTTCTTTCTCAGGATTGCTTTGGTTATTCTGGTTCTTTTGTAATAAAACAAAACTACCATGTGTTCCAGCAATCCCACTTCTGGATATATATCCAAAGGAAATGAAAACAGGCTATCAGAAAGATCTGCATTCCCATGTTTATTGCAACCTTATTCACAATAGCCAAGATATAGAAACACCCTAAGTGTCCGTCAGTGGATGAATGGATAAAGAAGATGTGGTATGTATATATACATATATATATATATATACATATATACATGTATATTACCACAATGGAAAATTATTCAGCCTTGAGAAAGAAAGGAATCCTGCCATTTGTGACAACTTGGATGGACCTTGAGGGCGTTATGCTAAGTGAAATGTCAGACAGAGAAAGACAAATACTGTATGTTATCACATTATGTGGAATCTAAAAGGCAAACTCGGAGAAACGGAGAGTAGAGTGGTGGTTACCAAGGATTGAGGGCGGGGAAAATGGGGAGATATTGCTCAAAGTGTACAAACTCTCAGTTATAAGATTAACAAGTTTGGTTATCTAATGTACAGCATGGTGATTATAACTAATAATACTGTATCATATACTTGAATTTTTCTAAAAGAGTAGATCTTAAATGTTCTCACCGCTAAAAAGAAATGGCAACTATGTGGCAGGATGGAAGTGGTAGCTAATACTATGGTGGTAAACATTTTGCAATTTACAAATGTATCAAATCAACATGTTGTGCACCTTAAACTTACACAATGTTATGTGTCAATTGTGTTTCACTAAAGCTGGGGATAAAACATGGCAGACTCCAAATTTAGAAGCGCTACTCTTAATATGTTAAGAAACTTTTGTTCATTTTCAAAAATACGCTTCACAAAAGCAAATGGGCAAATGGATTGAAAAAGAGGCTAAAAGAAATTTGACTGGATTATGGGAATCACCTAACAAAATTATTCCTGTACCCTTATCTTATTTACTTGGTTACTATTGTCGTGTAATCAACAAAATCATTTGAGTAAAAGAGGGATTTTAAAGGCACTAGATTCTTACTATGCCTGCCAAAACGATGAAATAATTCAAAACATATTAAAGAGATGTGCTATTTGTCCGCAGAGTTCTTTATAGACCGCTCCCAAGATAAGATAGGAAGTTCTCCCTGACCAGCTTTACCAGGAACCTGATGGCAGTTGGATTTCATAGAATCAAGGCTTATGAAAGGTAAGAGATTTTGTCTAGTTGTAGAGTGTGTGATGTGTGGACACCCTGAATTCTTTCCTGCTTCCGAAAAAAAGAAAGAAAGAAAGAAAGAAAGAAAAGACATTTAGACAATGGTAAAGCTCTCTTAATACACATAATTCCCACTTTTTGGATATCAGAGCACAGTAAATCAGATAGAAGATTATGCAAATGTTTGCAGATTCCTATGAGCTATCATACCATCCATCATCCTCAGTCCTCTGGAGAAACACAGCAGATGAATCAAACTCTTAAAAAGATAATTGACTAAGCTTCAGCAATCCGCTAGGTTAAAAGGGCCTAGAATTTTACCACTAGCCTTGTTTAAAATTAGGGCCATCCTTTTAAGCCAGCATGGTATTGCTCCCGTCGAACTTCTGTTTGGCAGACCTGTGAATTTGAGTCTGAGACCATGTCCCGTGACCATTTGAACTGATTCCTCTCGTAATCATTTCAATACTTACAAGAGGCTCTCTCTTTCCTGGAAAGCTTGAGACACAAAATCAAAAGGACCTGGAAGGACCTGCTAGAAGAAGTCACTGGGAGATTTTATCTAAATAAACGTGTTCTGGAGGAAAGACAGGCTGTCACCATGCTGGGAGTGACCCTTATCAAATGTTGCTGATCACCCACATGACTATCAAAGTGAGAGAAAAATCCAAATGGATTCATGCTTCCCATGTGAAGTCAGCACCCCGGGAGGACTGGGACTGTGGTTCCCATAGAGGATTTGAAACTTCAGTTTTCTAGTGGAACTGAAATTCCTACGGAGTTCCACTGAAAGGAGGTATTCCAGTGAATTTATGACTATTCTCATACACTCCCTTGCTGTCCTGTTCACAGTAGTGGCTACTTCGATTACTTTAAGAATCACATTTTACTAGAAAATAAACAGATTACTTGTTAAAATTTGGAATGGACTGCTTGGAATGTTTAATGCTGGAACAACAACAATAACAACAATCCCACAAAGCTCTTTGAGGCACTCATTTGTATAGTCCCACAACAGTTAGCTTTAAAACAGCTCGAAGATATAATCACTAGTGCAAAGTTACAGGGCTGTTCATATTTAAGGGAACGATTAGGTATTGGCACTATGACTATCCTGAAAGAGATAGAAGGATGATATAGAAAAGAAAAGCATCTAATTACTAGGCAAACAAATCTGTTATTTACAGATAGAGACTTCAGAGGGCAGGTCTAGTGTCACTCCACTAACTTTGGGATGCAAGTTCTCACCAGTCCCAATATACATAGATAAACAAAAGTTGTCTGTTGTTCATGGAGGTTTAATTGACTGTTACAATAACATAACTATTGATTTAGACCAATGCCAAAAAATTGTTCATAGATTGGGCTTGTCCTCCAAGCTTAAAATAATTAAAGCCAGGTACATTAAACACTGCAAATTCAAACTCTACCCTTCAAGAATTGCCTCATAATAAGATTTTTTTTTTTTTTTTTTTTTTTGGTGAGGAAGATTCACCCTGAGTTAACATCTGTTGCCAATCTTCCTCTTTTTCTTTTCTTTGGTTTTTTTTTTTTTTGTTTTTTTTTTTTTTTTTGCTGAGGAAGACTATCCCTGAGCTAACATCTGAGCCAATCCTCCTCTATTTTTTGTATGTGCAATGCCTCCACAGCATGGCTGATGAGTGGAGTAGTTCTGTGCCCAGGATCTGAACTTATGAACCTGGGCCACTGAAGCAGAGCACATGGAACTTTACTCGACCATGGGGCTGGCCCAAGATTTTGATACTAGATAATTGCCATGGGTGTCTTCATGTTTCACATCTGGGAAAAATTATTTGGGGAGATGGATTACTGAAGGGCCCAAGTCATCATGTAAATGTTATGTTACTTATGTGATTGAGGGAAACTCAAGAGAAATTTATTGGGCCTTGCAAGAAAAATTATTAGTTAAAAATTTAGATTATCAGGCTCTAAAGTTAAGCTCCCCCTTAGGCTTGGATAGGGTAATATTTTGTAAGGAACTACTAAGTAATACTCAGATAGTTAATCATTTGAAAGCTTGACCAATAAAGCGTCACAATAGTTTGTAAAATTAATGTATGCTGAAGGAGAATTCTTGCACATTGCTAATCAAGAATCTCCTTTAAACATTCACCATTGGTATAACATATTTAAAGATTTTTTTTTCTCCCAAAGCAATGTACTGAATTTTTAAATCCATCCTACTTTAATTCTATAATTGCATTGCCTTGTAATTTACTATGTACTTGTTAGATATTTAAATGGCTGCAATTTGCCCAGAGAGGTAGAAATGGCAATGGAAGTAATTTTTAAAACTGTAGTGTTGGGGCCGGCCTGGTAGCACAGTGGTTAAGTGCACATGTTCTGCTTCAGCAGCCTGGGGTTCATCGGTTCGGATCAGGGGTGCAGACATGGCACCACTTGACAAGCCATGCTGTGGCAGGCGTCCCACATATAAGGTAGAGGAAGATGGGCACAGATGTTAGCTCAGGGCCAGTCTTCTTTAGTGAAAACAGGGGGATTGGCAGCAGATGCTAGCTCAGGGCTAATCTTCCTCAAAAAACAAAACAAAAACAAAAACAAAAAACTGTAGTGTTACCATTTTGTAGTAACAAAGGGAGGGTATTGTAGAGACTAATAAAAAATAAAAATTAAAAATAATTAATTCTTCTGGTGCCAGAAAAAAAAGAATGAGACTTCCCCTGTCTCCTTTTTTGAGAGCATTTACTTTAGAAAACTTGTAAAGGTAAAGCCTTTCTCTTTTAAAAGCTAAATAAGTTTCTTGCCAATTTTTCAACCCAGGAATGTTTTCCTTTGGATAAAAGCTAACATAGAGGGCCATCCCAATTACCAGGTGCATTTAGGAAGAAATGTGTCTGACAAATGGTGACATCAAGTCCTCTTACTTGAGGCCTAGTTATCTTTTATCTTGAGAACATGGATGTAACAGGTTGTATCTGCTTGGCTACATAAAAGGGTGAGATTTCTCTTTGATTTTGCTATCTCTTTAGTTTCTTGCCTGTGATGCACATCATATCCAGTTTAATGCTTGTTCAATAATAAAACTTTTTTCTTTTCTATATGATAATGTTGAATCTTACCTAAGCCCTGTGATCCTGGAAAACAGTGAAGGTTAAAAGATTCCACCATTTTGTGTTCCAGGAAACAGCTTACCACCAAGAACCATTCTTACCCTTATAACAGACAAGACTTGTGGATGCTCCTTTGTTTACCTATGATGAGGCCAGGCACAGACCCTCAAAATTTCCATTCTTAGCCTCATAAATGATTAGTTGAACTGCTTGTCACCACTGATGAGTTGAAACCAAATGCTCATTAGCTAAACTTTCATTAAGCCTTTCTTCTTCCTCCAGGCTCCTAAACTCTGGCCCACCCTCACCTGAGCCAGCATACAACCCCTCTTGAGAATAGGTGGGCCTCAGGGTAAAACATTCACTGATCCAATCACATTGCCCTTTCATCCCACTTTCCCACATCTTTCCCGCCTTGTTTACTCGTCTCTACAGAAGAAAATCTCTTTTTGCCTAATGCTTGAGATCCTCGCAGATCTTGTGGTCACAGCTTCCCCCTATTGCAACCGTTTCCCTCCCCCTATTTCAAAAGTCCCTTTCCACCATTGCAATAATCCTTTCTGAAGAAAGCTCTCTCCTTATTAAGTTTGGATTTGTCTTTTATTTTACTTATTTTGTGGAGAGGAATTTTTGAGTCAGTAGGATAGTTTGTTTCTAATTAGTTCCCCAACACACATAACATAATGTAGTCATGGGGGTGACATCTTATCACCTTTGTCATGAAATATTGGTTAGAAGCAAGTCTCAGGCCCTACACACACTCAAGGTTATGGGTACACAAAGGCGTGATCACCAGGAGGTGGGGGGCATGGGGGCCCATGAGATTCCATCTGCCACAGCCCACCCTCCAGGTCCCAATGTCTCATGTCCCCACCTTATGCAAAATTCATTCACCTTCTCCCAGGATCCCAAAAAGTCTTGTCCCATTACAACAATCAGCACAAAGTCCAAGTCTCAGCATCCAAATCAGGTCCAACTGCAGGTGATGAGGCTCTTGGGGGAAAGTTCTTTAAGCATACCAGTTGGGCCTATGAAATGAAGAGATAAATCATCTGTCCCAACACATCCAGTGTACAATAGTGACACAGAAATAGAACAACACCTGTAGACATTTCTGTTTAGAAACAAGCAAATAGGAGGTACAAGAGTCACTGGACAATGGCAGTTCTGAAATCTCAATGGGCAAATAGTGTCAGTACCTTGATGAGATTTCTAAGCCTGAGAATAATTCCTCTGGCTATCACCTCCATCTTTTGGGCTCCTGTTTCCACCTTCTGAGTCATCCTCCCTTCTTGATGGAATACAGCAGGCGTTTGCAGTTGAGAATGTAAAACAATTACTTTGCAAACTGTAATCAGATGTATGAGGACAAGTACTCATGACACCTACCTTGCCTCTCCCAGTAGAAAGTTTCTCTCTAGTGTATCTAGGATTCAAGAGTAACTGTTAAGAGCCATTTTGCATTCTAGCCTTTGGTCTCTCAACTCTGAGACACACCTTCTGAGAGTCTCCCACAGCCTTACCTCACCCACCATACAGCTGCGCTAAAAACTTCCTTCCTACTGCAAGACTGGTTTCCCAAATGCCCAAATGGATTTGCCACAGGGCATTTACATTTAACTGCTCTCATGTGGGTTCCCACCTCTTCTTCATTCCTTTTTAGGTGTCCTTCTGAGCTACCCTGATATCTCATAACTTCCGACTGCTCCTAGACACAAAATCCCTACTATCCCCAAGAAAATCAAGCTGTCTTCCAAAGAGCAGATGCTCAGTTAATGTTTAGAGGATAAATGAGCCAATGAACATGCTATCTAATTTAAGTTCCAATTTCTCCTACATTCTTGGGTAAGTTAAGCATATCCACGTATGCATCTTTTAATTTTATAGACTGACAAAGTATTAGGAAAGCCATGAGTTGACCGCTTTTCACATTATTTCTTGAGACCAACAATTTTACTACTGAAGTCTTTCATATTTCCAGTGAAACTACTCAATGCCATGGTATCTTGTTCCATATCATAAAATGAGATGGAAGATTTCCCAATTTGCTTTCCAAATTACATAGCTCCTACTCTTAAATCTGATCACAGGAATGAGTGTATCAAGTTTTGATTCATAAACTTACCCTCTGAAGCTACTTAAATCTTCTCATAAAAGGGACAACATTTAGAAATTAACTGAGAAAGAATGAAAGAAATTTAAAAAGAATGAAAACAAATAGAAAGAGAAAGAAAGATCTCCAAGATACCACATAAAACAGGAAGATCCCAAGCCTATAAACAAAAGTTGTCTTGGACCCTTCACCCAGATTCCCCATCTTCTCTCCTTATGGTCCCTTCTCCACCTTATGCTGAACTCTAGATCCAGAACACTGACTGCCAGCCTGCCTTCAGCTCTCTGGACAAGGTTTTACATGTGGTCTCTCTCACGGACTCTGGCAACTGCTCTGCCTTCAGATCTTCACTAGCTAAGGGTGTCCTTCTGGCTCCATTGCCCAGCAACTGGTCATCCTGATCAAGCCCTTACTTTTCAAAGTAAAGGAGAGATGTTGCTGATATTTCAGAATGTAAAGTATGCCTCGAAGAAACCAAGTACTCAAGACATTAATGCAGAAATCCAGCTCTATATGGGTAAGGGATTAATTTAATTTTATTATCAACTTAATTGGAAAAAAAAGGAAATAAAAATTAAAGTAATAATAAGACAATATCTTTCATCCCAAAATTTGACCAAAATTTAAAAGACTGATAAAATAAGGGGTCTATGAAAATATAAAGCATTCACATACATTAATCTGAGAGACTATGAATTGGTATGGCATTTTTGGAACAGAATTTCAGTAATATTTGTAAAAATTTTCAGTCTTCACACTTTGCCCACTTTAATCAAATTTACACTTTGCTATGTCTTTCCCATAAGAAAGCATGCATATTTACCCAAGATTCCATGTTCAAAGATGTTGATTTCAGTCCTGTTAATCATACCAACAAATGGGAAGTGATTTTTATGTCCATTAGGAGGAGAATGGTTCAATTAATTATCACATAAACATAGGTAGGATAATCCTCACCTGTTCCTCTTTTTGGAGGGCAGATTGGAACATGATGATATGTGATTAACGTTTGTGTGTAATCAAAACTTACAACACTTTGATTGCTTCTGATTCTCCCTGATCTCTCATTCAAATGGCCAACAGGTACATGAAAAGATGCTCAATATCACTAATCATCAGAGAAATGAAAATCAAAACCACAATGAGCTATCACCTCACATCAGTTAGGATGATTATTAAAAAAAAAAAAAGAGGGGCCAGTGTGTTGCTGAGTGGTTAAGTTTGTGCGCTCCGCTTTGGAGGCCCAGGGTTTCCCTGGTTCAGATCCTGGGTGCAGACCTAGCACTGCTCATCAAGCCATGCTGAGGCAGCATCCCACACAGCACAACCAGAAGGACATACAACTAGAATATACAACTATGTAGTGGGGGGCTTTGGGAAGAAGAAGGAGGAGGAGGAGGAGGAGAAGAAGAAAGGAAGATTGGCAACAAATGTTAGCTCAGGTGCCAACCTTAACAAAAAAAGATAATTAAGTGTTGGCGAGGATGTGGAGAAACTGAACTCTTCTAGACTGTTGGTGGGAATGTAAAATGGTACAGCCACTACAGAAAACGGTATGAAGTTTCCTTAAAAAATTAAAAATAGAGCTGCCATATGATCTAGCAATCTCATTTCTGGGTACATACTCAAAAGGATGGAAATCAAGACCTAGGAGCAATATCTGCATTCTCATGTTCCTTGCAGCACTGTTTACAACAGCTAAGTTATGGAAAGAACCCAAATGTCCATCAAAGATAAATAGATAAAGAAAATGTGGTATAGATATAAATATAGATATACACACACAGTGGAATATTATTCAGCCTTAAAAGAGGAAATCCTGCCATTTGCAACCTGAAGGATATTATGCTAAGTGAACAAAGCCAGTCATAGAAGGACAAATACTGCATGGTTCTATTTCTATGTGGTACCTAAAATCATCAAACTCATAAAAGCAGAGAACAGAACTGTGGTTACCAGGAACTGGGGGAGGGGAAAATGGGAAGTCGTTCAATTGGTATAAAGGTTCAGATATGCAAGATAAATTAGTTCTAGAGATCTACTGCACAGCATAGTGCCTATAGTTAACAATACTGTATTATGCACTTAAAGTTTTTTTAAGAGAGTAGATCTCATGTTAAGTATTTTTACCATGAAAGAAAAAACCCAAAGGGATACAAGGAAGCTTTAGGAGGTTAGGGATGTCTGTTACCTTCATCATGGGTGATGATTTCACAGGTGTATACATATGCCCAAACTCATGAAATTGTATATACTAAATCTGTGGAGTTTTTTGTATATCAATTATATTTCAATAAACCTGCTTTACAAAAAAGAATTCTAGAAAGTAGTTAAAAGAGTCTAATGGATCTATATGTTCTCTCATGGAAATATCCTGCATTCATTTTATTAAGTGACAAGTTCAAGAGGTAGAACAATATGTACATTGCTAATCATGTAAGTTAAAAATTAATATATTTTTTGAGCCAGCCCTGATGGCCTAGTGGTTAAAGTTTGGTGCACTCTGCTTTGGCGGCCTGCGAATGGTTCCCAGCCTTGGAGCCACACCACTCCTCTGTCAATAGCCATGCTGTGTCAGTGGTTCACATAGAGGAACCAGAAGAACTTACAACTAGAATATACAACTATGTACTGGGGCTTTGGGGAGGTAAAAAATAAAAAAATAAAAAACAGGAAGATTGGCAACAGATGTTAGCTCAGGGCGAACGTTTCCCAGAAAAAAAAAATTATATATTTTTATAGCATACTTATTTATGAAAAAGCCTCAGATTAGCTTTAAAATGACACACACCAGATTGTTAATTGTGGTTACCTCTGAGGAAGGGGCTGAATTTTGAGGAAAAGGGGAAATTGTAATTTATCTGTATGTTAGAATTTTTTTGCAACAAGAATATATGTTCTATGACCTTTGTAATTAAAATATTTAAATACATCTAGCCACAAAAATGGTAGCTGTGCATTAGTCAAATAAAGTAACTGCTGGCTGATGCAATAGACAAAATCTGCAAACCTACAATGGCTTAAAACAACCAAAGTTTATGTCTCATACGCATAAAATCTGATGTGGGTGGGCAGGGGCCTCCACTGTCAGATGACCCAGATATCCAGGCTGCTCCCATCAAGTGGTTCCAACTCCTCAACAAGGGATCTTTGTGTTTGCTGCTGAATGGAACAGAAAGCATGCAGGTGGCACAGTGGCTTTTAAATACCTTGGCCTGGAGGTGACAAACATGGTTTCTGTTCATATTTCAGTGTCTGTGTAGTCACATGACCCTTCCTCAGTACAAGTGGACTGGGAATGTAATCTCCCCATGAGCTGAGGAAGGAGAGCTAGACACCATGTGGATGAACACTTGCAGTCTCTCCCCAAAACCGTTACATAGTAGGTGCTCAATAAAAGAGCACCTATTAGAATTTATATGAAAACAACCCTCTTCATTTCTTGGAGGAGCTTCTAAGGAGGTCAGTTTGTCTTGCAATTCTCCAACTTTTTTTCCAAGCCTGCTATGTGGGAGGTGCTTTCAAACCCTGGATCGCATTTAATTTTCAAAAGGACCCTGTAAAATCTCTGTGGGGAGAGCTCACGTTTTTCACTCAATAGCACGTTCCTAACTCACCTTTGAAATAAATTCTAGAGTCTCAATAGGGTGAGAATGTTCTTCTATTGATGCACAGTAAAAACCTTAACTTGTGAGTCCCAGCAACTCTCAGCATGATTGAACATACAAGAGTGTCATTAGGCACAAGGAAAAACCAGATTTTCCTCTGGGTCAATTACTGAGATAAGAGGCAGCAGAAGGATGGCAAATTATTTTAATCTTTGCTATTCAAAGATAGTATGTCTGCCAAGAAACCATTTTTCCCCGCTTAGAGCAACTCCGGGGTTCTGAGGCATTCAGCCTCAGTAGATGTTTGCTACACAGTGATTCCATGGTCTTTCCTCTTCTCCGACTTATGAGGGGGGCTTTGGTTATTGACCATCGAGGTAAGCTCACTCATTGGTTTGTGTGTTCCGTGGCCAGTCTCAAATAACACACTCCTTTAAAATCCTACTAACAATATCTGGGCTGTTTACAACACCCCCTGTCTAACTTCAATTACATCCCAAGAGCCAGTATATTCTGTAAGAAATAAGGCTCTAATCACCAGCTCATTTGGAATACACTTTGAGACTGTTGTAGAGATGTGGGGTGGAGGAGTGGGGCTGTGGTAAACAGGTATCTAAACTTCACTGTCAACAGTCTCACCAAGAGGAATGGAACATCCAAGGCACACCTGCAGAGAGTTGGAATGCTTCAATCAAGGGGAGGGCAGGTGATTCTGGACTGCCTTTGTCACAGGAAGCAGAGCGCAGCCTCCAGAGGACACAGCGAAGAGCTGGTCAGCATATGAGGCTCCAATTTGGACAGGAGGGCACACGGGGGAAGACCCAGGGGACAAGAGCTGTAATTCAGGAAAGTGCTAGTACAGGCCTTGTGCCAGCACCTGGGCAGAGTCAGCTGTCCAGGCTGCCTTGGGCTAGGGACAAGAGGATCCTCAGCAAATGAAGCCCACAGACAGTCCCCAAGCTGTGCTTTATTCTCATATTCACCTTCCTTCATCAGCACTGCTTTTGGTACCTTGGCTAGAGAGTCCTGTTTTTTAATTGCCTGCGATACATCTTGGAGTAGTGAGAATAGAAAATGAAGAGATGGAAGGTCCGCCTCATGCTGGAGGAGTGGAAAAGTGTGGGGTCTAGAAAAATTTGGACCTGGGGTCTAGTCCCAGCTCTTTCGTTTATCAGCCATATGAACTTGAGAAAATCACAAGTTCTTCATCTGTGAAGTATGTCTGATAAGTTCTATCTTGTAGGACTGTTGGAATATTCGTAATGGATATGGAGCACTTGGCAGAGTCATTGGAAAATATTGGTCTTTAATGAATGGCAGTTATCATAGGATTTTTTTGTTTTCTTTAGATTGGCACCTGAGCTAACACCTGTTGTCAATCTCTTCTTCTTTTCCTCCCCCTCCCCCTCCCCCTCCCCCTCCCCCTCCTCCTCCTTCTTCTTCTTCTTCCTCCCCAAAGCCCCCCAGTACATAGTTGTATATTCTAGTTGTGAATGCCTCTAGCTGTGCTGTGTGGGACGCCACCTCAGCATGGCTTGATGAGCCGTGCCGTGTCCGCGCCCAGGATCCAAACCGGTAGAAACCCGGGCCGCTGAAGCAGAGCGTGCGAACTGAACCACTTGGCCACGGGGCTGGCCCCTGATTTTTTCTTTTTTTAAACCGCAGTTGATAATACCTTCGCCTCGGGGGGGAGGATTTATTTTTTATTAATTCAGGAGATATCACAGAACATGCAGCTTTCTAGGGCAAATGACACCAAATTAGCCCATAATGCTCCTTAGCAAGTAAAACTAAATAAATTTTCCCCCATTTGAGGATAGGTTACTTAATTTGAGTGAGGAGAGTCTTTCCCAGTTGAATGCAACTCAGATGTCCTAGAATTTGTGTCAAAGACTAATACCTTCCTTCCCAGGTGCCTTTTCATCCAAACCACCCCTATTTTCATTCATTTCATCACCACCAAATATGAAGCCCTCCCGAAGAGTTTTTCAAAATTATACTCGAGATAACCTACTTAAAATGCCCTTTTATGCATTGAGATCTGGTTCTCCCATCCAGTTCATGGCAAAGAGAGCCAACATAGTAACTTCTCAACATCCCTTAGAGTATCACCCTTATTTATCAGACATTCCTTGAAGACACTGTGCATAAAAGAACTAGATTGTGCTCTGTGTTCAACTGCACATGAACAAGAGCACAGGACACCTTCCCTTTCTGCCCCAGGAGGAGGTTTTCCTCTGGTTTATTGATAATACTAAAGAAACTCTTAAGAGCAGGTTTGCATTCCAGGGTTTTGTCCTTCAATGTTGAGAAACACCATCTGTAAATCTGGCCTCTGCTCCCCAGTCCCACAGCCTCATCTAGCCTACAACCCAGCTTAAATTAACAGTATATCTAACTGAGGGACATGAAGTTTCCCAAAACCCCAAACTGTCTTTCCTCGGGGAATTTGTACCTTATTGTTTTCAGCCAGACACCCCTCCCCTTCCCACTTCTCCCAACCACCCCCCACTTACCTCCTTATTCCTTCTCACTTGTCCTTTAGGTCTCAGAGGGTATTTCACCATCTTCTCTGCTTGATTACTCCTCCTTGACTATAAAATTCTAAGGGCTGGGGTGTTTTGTATCCTAGTTTCCCCACTTTTAACATGGCAACTTTAAAAGAGCAGATGCTCAATTAATAGTTGGAGAATGAATGAGCCAGTGAGCATGAATTCTAGTTTATAAACATTTTATTTTTACTACATTCTTTAACAAAGTTAATCCACCTATGTATCTTTTATTTTTACACCATAGCAGACTAAAATGGACAAAGGAAACCAGGAACTGAACATCTTTTACTTTTCCCCCTCTATTTTTTTGATCTCAATACTTTTACTGCTACATTTTTTCACATTTCCAAGAAAATAACTGTTACATGCCATGTTGTGCTGTTCTGGTTCAGTAAATATGAAAAGTTTCCCAATTTTTTTTACAAAATAATAAAACTTCTAATCTTAAATCTATTAAATGGCAATAAATATGTAACCAATATCATTCATAAATTTAGATTCTGAAATTATTTAAAACTTCTATTAAAGAAATAACATTTGAAATATAACAAAAGGAAAGAAAGAAAGAAAGAGAGAAAGAAAGATAAAACTCTAAGTTTACCACATAGAACAAGAACACAAAGATGATATATACTGTGTTCCCACCAGACCCACCCGGGCCATCCACTTCTTAGAAAGTTGATTGCTCTTTTCTTCCACAAAGAAAACAAACTGCCTTGGGCTTCAACATTTAAAGTATAACCTAAAAAAGAAAAGAAAGAAAGAAAGAAAGGTAAAACTCCAAGTGACCAATATAGAACAGGAACGCAAAGATAATATGCACTTCTCCAGCCCCACCCTGGCCTCCACTATTACAAATTGACACACCTTTTCAACCAAAAAAGTGATAAACCAGCCTCAGACTTCACTTAGTGTGGGAGAAGTTTCTGGCCATGGCCCTGGAACGTGCACTGGCCATGGCAGCAGCGGTACGAGCCCTGGCTGCAGCTCTGGCTCGGGCCCTCTCTTCCTCATCTTTCAAAGCCTCTTCATACCAGGATGGGAAGGCACTGGGGATGGTATCATGAAGCCTGGCTAAAAACTCCAGGACTTTCATCTTGCTGGTTTCAGCATGGGCTCTTGGGCCCCACAGGAATTCATAGCGTGGAGGATCACTGTTGGGCACCTGCTGGTACTCCAGGTAGTTTAGCTGCACCAAATCTTCGGTGATGATCTTCCTGGGCTCCCCATAGATGAAGTGCTTCCTATCAGCATATACACCCATCATATTCAGCACTTTCCAGACCTCTTCCTCGGGGGCACAGTTGCCTTGCATGAAGATCACACTCAGCACAATCATCAGGAGGCTGGTCTTGGGCATGCCCTCCTCATTATTCATTGTTCCATCGAAGGTGAGCTCTAGTTTGTTGACAAGGGCATACCAGTGCCTGATGGGATCCACTTCCTTCAAATCAACACCAAAGGCCAGCTCCATGTACTCAGACGATCTCCTGAGGATCTCATTGAAATGAGGCTTGTAGTTTTTGGTAACTAACTTCAGCATGTCTGCCTTCGTAATTGGCTCTTTCTTTTGATACTTCTGCAGCAGGAACTGCACCATCAAAACCACCTTGTCGTTTAAAGGATCTCCGCTCCTGCCCTTAGTGCCCTTGGAGGATGTGGCGTTTTTCTCATCTTGGCTGGAATCTTCATCTGGATAGGTGCATGAATCAGCTGCCATAGTGTTGGTGGTAGATGGGGCTCCCTGAGGCGCCAGAGGAGTGCTAGGTATGTCAGCAGCAGGCAAATTCTGAGGTTCACCTCCAAAGGGAAGACAGGCAGAGGAGGGGGACTCTCCTTCTGCTGCTGCAGTGGCCTGAGCACCCTCCAGCCCCTTGGTCTCAGCACGGGCCTGGCGGCGTTTCTCGCGGGCGCGGAGCTTGCTCTTCTGCCCTCGAGGCATGATGACTCTGGTGAGGGACAGCTGGCAGGTGCTGAAGCAGTTAGGTTGATGAAGAGGTCACCCTAGAAGATAGAGGAAGAGATGGTGTGCACAGCCTCAGAAGGGAGCTTCTAGCTTGGCTCACAAGAAAAGCCATTTCCGCTGGTTGTCTTAAGGGTACTATTTGAGGGACCCCCATGAGAGGGGCGGGCAGGACTTTGTGGACCTCTTCTGTATTGCCAGGGCTTGTCACCTCAGTTCTAACTCAGGATAGTAAATTTGACTCCTGATGGGTCCTTTAACTACTCTCTGCTGCCTTGAGGCTGCCCCTTCAGACCAAGGCTTCCCACGCAAAACTTCCCTAGGCGGAAGTAGGGGGCGGGCGTTAGGCCTAACAGCCATATTTGAGTCCCTTAGACTTGACAGGGTGGGGCGGGGCATGCCAGAGTAGGGCGGGGCTCTGTGCAGCCACTTCAGTTCTTGGAGGAGCCTGTTCTTTCAGTTCTAACAAAAGTTACTCACTTTGGCACCTGTCAAATCCTGGGACTCCTCCCTCTGCTGACGTGAGGCCACACCTCTCAGACCAAAGCCTGCGGTTGGTTCTACAGTTGGTGCTGCGGAAGTCAGAGTGAGCACTTCCGGCCACCCCCCCCCAAACCCTGCCCCTGGCTTCCCTGCATAACTGCAGGCCTATGGTTCCAGGCTCCCCCTGCTCTTCTCTGCGGGCAGAGGAATCGCGGAGAGGTCACACACGTGTCTTTTCTGACTCCTAATAAGGCCTGGGACTTCTCAGTCTGCTGACCTGAGTTAGCTGGCCTCCAGCCAAGGCTCTCATTTCCCTTAGAACCCCCAGTAGGGAGTAAGGGGGGACCCCGAGCCTAGCAGCCATGCCTGGGACCACCCAAGACTGACAGTAGGGGGAGGGGCTCTTTGTGACCCCTTCTTTTAGAGTAGGTTCATCCCCTTAGTCCTCACTCAGTGTCTTACCTTGACGCCTTGTAAGTTCTGAGCTCCCTCGCCTCTGCTGACCCCAGGCCAAACCCATCAGGTAAGGCATAAATCTGTAAACAATTTAAGGATAATTCACATCTGTACAATATTCTGCTCACCATGAATAAACATAGTCTCTTGCTCTATTTGAGACTTCTGTTATCTAAGTCTATCAGTAATTTTTTCATATTTGCTTCCGTAAAGATCATGTACATATTTGTTCTGTTTCTAGGTATATGGATATTGCTGCTGTTTTGAATGGTATATTTTCTATTCCGTATTCTAATTAGTTCTTTCGTGTGACTAGACTCCTGATTTTGCTATAGTGATCTTCTACACCAGCTTCCTGAAGTTCCTGATACATTTGAATATTTGGCAGCCAATTTATTTGGGCTTTTGCACTAGAGGATCATATTATCTTTCTTTTCATTATTCATAACTTTTATTTAGGTATTCCTGTGTATGGCTGTATACTGGCTATGCAGTCCAGTCCAGGTTTGAAGAATAGAATTGGTACCATACCTGCATGTCCTTTTCTGGACTTTATTGGGAATTTTTCGAATATTTCACACTGAGGTATGTTTGCTATTGATTTTACAATATAAAAATCCCATTCTAATGTAACTTTGCTAAAAGTTATTACCATAAACTGGTGTTGAATTTTTATCAAAGGTTTTTTTCTTTACTCCTGCACATGCTCAAATGCTTTCCCTTCTCTATCTGTTAACAGAGTGAATTCCAGTTCATAGTTTTTTCTAACATGATATTATCTTTGCATTCCTTGGACATAGCCTATTTCTTCATTTACTTCACTTCTCTATTGGATGTGCTATGAATTTATTTAGAATATCTGTCTCTATATAAGTGAGCTTGACTCAGCTGTTCTTTTCTTGGGGCATACTCATCTGGTCTTTGTATCAAGGAGAGCTAGCCTGTTAAAGTGGCTGAGTAATTTCCCATTTTCTTGTATGATTTAGAAGAATTTACTTAATATGGTGATTAGCTTTTACCTTCCCATTTGGTGTAATGGCTTTTAAATCTGGCTGGTTTTAGGGCAAAATGTAGCAGGGCTACAGTTTCAGCTTGTATTGTTCAATGAAAGTTTTACACTTCTTTATGGATCTATTTAGTGATGTATATTTTGTTAAAAATTGTTTCATTTTACTTGGGTTTTCAAATTTAAAGACATAATATTTATAATTAAATCCCTGTGTTATAGAAATTCTGTCATATACAACTTTAGAGAATAAAATAACTCAACATACCTAACGTTCAGCATCAATAATCTTCAAGTTATAGTAAGAAACTTGTTCAAATTGAGGTTTATTTATTTGTCTCTTTGTTGGCAAAACCACTCCAGAAGTGACACTGTGCAGTTCAGTTAGGAGACACGTAAGGTCTGTTGTTTATGGTAATGTTGGCAGTCATTGGAGATCATCACTGTCATCCATTAATCTATTAGAGGCTGCTGAATTATAATTCTCCAATTCTATCATTCCTTCTGAGATTATTAGCTGAAATATATCTGTAGGTAGAACCTTTCATTATTCTCCATTTTGTTTTCTTGAAGTGAGCCCCATTTTACTGCCTAGAGAAATTGATATATAGATAGATAAAGAAAGCTAACTCTCTTTGTCTAATCAATATCAGAAAACTCTGAGTTTGGCTCAAAATTGTGTTATATTTTTTGTAATTTTAAGGAACAAAGAATCTTGCTTCAGAACTAAACCAGTTAATAACTGTTTGAATAATTCATCTGTTATTAATGATTATTAATGAGCAGCATTAAAATAATCAATGTTCAGGCCCTAGTCTTTGTCACATGACATGTTACTTGTGCGCACAGATAGTTATAATTTTGGAAAACAGAAAATTTTACAATGATTTATTCAAAGCTAGCTTTCTTTGAAGGGATGTAGTTTCTGTGCTCTTTCCATATAGCTAACCAGTCAGTTTGCCAGCTGAGGTTCATTTTTTCTTTATGAATTCTAATGTGGATATGGCAAATAGTATGAATGTTGTTACTATCTTAGCTTGTATGCATGTAGACATAAAAAATAATAAGTTGTGGCACTCTTTTCTCTGGGCACAAACATTCAATATAGGGTTGTCCTAATGGACTTTATATCAGGACTCTATTTATTAATGTAGTCAATGGAAAACTATCTGATTTGTTTGAATAAATATGTCAATATGTTGCTTCAATTTATTAAATTTTCCAACTTCTCATTTGACTTGCCAGTAAATTAAACATTTAGATTTTTTGAGTGAATGGTTACTTCTTGAGTAGGTAACTTTTTTGGCATATTTCTAGGTTAATAAGCCTGGAAATATATACAATGTTAATAGAGCAAAGACACTGAAATTATGAGTAAGGAGTCTTAGGTTGTAAACCCAGGTTTGTCACCATTCAGCTGTTAGAACCATCTCCCCCCGTTCCTCTACCTACCCTGCTCCTCCCTGAACGGTATTGTAACACCTTCTCAAGCAGAAGAAGTCATCTAGAGTGATTTGGCCCCTGACAACACCTTTAGACTTTCAGTGGCGGAAGACTGTTTACCCTTACCTTCTGCTCCAGCCCAACTTGGACAAATTGTCCACCCTTAAACCTGCTGCTTCCAATATCATTTCAACCATTTCAATGGCCACACTGCCAATAAAGCACTGAAGTTCTCAAGGTTTCCTCATCCTCATGCATGACTTTCTAAGACATTAGTTCCAGCCAAGATAATGACATTAAGGAGAAACAGGACATATTAGTGAACAAGGCCATTTTAGAGGAATGGATGGATCTTCAGTGAGTCCAATACTTGTGACACCATGCTCAAACTAACATAGCGAGGAGCCAATTTGTCGGATCAAGAGAACTATATTTTTGAACTTTGCCACTGGCCAGGCAACCAAAATAACTGAGTAAGGAGTTTATTTAAGAAAGAAGAGAACATGTTAATACCTCCTAGTAAATGGAAGATAAGGAAGTGTTGAAGGGTACAAGTAGCTGAGTCAGGGCCTGGACTAAGGTGAGGTGAGTGAGGAACAAAATATCAAAGTTTTAAAAATACACAAGATCTGACCTTGCACTTGCATAACCCTGAGAATGAGTGCCTCACTTGTCCCACCCCATTTTCAGCCCATGGATGGTGTCTTTATTTAAAAGAGTGATATTTCCTTATTATGGATTTTTGATATTAATTTTGATTTTTTAAAAATGTTGCATGAAACATAATTTACCCTGATTATCGAAACTTTTTGGTCCGCCTCTTACCTTAAAATTTGAGCTCAGGTGCATGCCTCGCTTGCCTCACCCTAGGCCCAGTCCTGGTGAGTCTTAAGTGTTTAATACTACTCCTGGCCTCACACTTTTAAGAACATCCTTACTTAGTTAAACTTTGCCTTGTTTTAAATTTTGGGTATCATTCCACTGTCTGCCTTTGCGATCTTGAGCGATACAATTACCCTATATGAGATGCTGTTAAAAAAAAATAAAAATAGGGGCCAGCCTGGTGGTGTAGTGGTTAAGTTCACCCACTCTGCTTTGGTGGCCTGGGGTTCACCAGTTCGGATCCTGGGCGCAGACCTACACATCACTCATCAAGCCATGCTGTGGCAGCATCCCACATAGAAGAACTAGAAAGGTGTACAACTAGGATATACAACTATGTACTGGGGCTTTGGGGAGAAAAAATAAAATAAAAGACATTTAGAGTGGAGAAATAAAGATATTCTTTTTACTGAGTGGGATGATTACGAGCTGGGATGATTAAATAAAAGTATATAGGAGAAAATACTTTGTAAACTTTACAAATTACTCATTGTGTAGAAATATTTATTGAGTTGAAACTTTGAGACAGTTCTAAAAATCAGTCTTGATTGATCCTTTGAGATATCCATTGCATTAGTTTTTCATTGCTGCATAACAAATTATCACAATCAGTGGTTTAAAATAACACCCATTGGTTTTCTCACTGTTCTGTTAGTCAGTAGTCTAGGTGCAACTCATTTGTGTTCTCTGCTTAGGTCCTCACTCTCACGATGTCTTGTTGGTTGGGCTGCATTCTTATCTGGAGTTTCTGGGCAAGGATCCACTTCAAGGATTCAGGTTATTGGTAGAATTGAGTTCCTCGTAGTGTAGGACTGAGGTCCCCATTTCCTAGCTGGGTATCAGACAGAGGCCACTCTTAGCTGCTAGAAATTGACTGCATTCTTTGCCCTTATGGCCCTCTCCATTTTCAAAGCCAGGAGTGGAGAATCTCTCTCAGAAAGAGTCTCTAGCATTTTGAATCCTTTTCACCAGGAAGAAGGAGTCTTGCACCTTGTTAAGAGCCTGATTAGATCATACCCACCAAGGATAATCCCCCTTTCTTAAAGTCAACTGTGCCATGTAACATAACCTAATCATAGGAGTGATATCCCATCATAGTCACAGGTCTCCCCCTGAACTCAGTGGGAGGGGATTCTACAGGGATGTGAGCCATTGGGGGTAATCTTTAAATTGTTCCTGTCACACCTAGAAGAAATAAATGATTGCAGAATTTCTGACCATAGCAGTAGCTGGAACTCCCAAGTTGCATACACTGTACTAAATTTAGAACAAAAGGTCTTAGTCTCTACTGCTATGGGGTTTTTTTCCCTAATCTTCTTTGAAACAATTGTGCTGCAATAGGCAAAATTCAGGCCTCTAATTCCTAAACTGAAGAGCCACATTCAAAGATTGGACTTCACAATGTCTGTTGTTTCATCATTAATGTCTTCACGTTATTTCATCAACTCAGGAACTACTTTCATTCTGCTTATCATTTCTTTAACAAGTACATATAAGGCCAAGCACCTTGTCAAAAGTCTGGTATGCAGTAATGAATGAGCCCTCCTATATGTCTTCAGTGTACTAAATAGAAATCAACAGGGTTTACAACTCATTCTTCTTTCAATTACAGTAATTTTAAACGTAAGAAGCAATAAATTACTCTTACATCGTAGTATTTTCAAAAGTATAGCAGTGGACATATAACCAAATGAGGAGTGATGCATGGAACACTAAACTGGAACCAGAACATCTGGGCTTCAGTGATGGTTCACCTCCAACATGCCTCTGAACTTGACCACGCCTTTACCTGTCTAGGCCTCAGTTTCCATTGTAAGAGGTTGCTGGACTAGCCTATTATAAGTATTTATAGTTTGTCACTGATGCTTACTAAAAACAGAAAAGAATTTTAGATTCTTTAGGAAATGCATAAGTAATATAAAAGGAATTTCAAGTGAAATAGTATTAATTCACTTGGAATGGAGTAATCCACCAAACAAATATGAGAATGACATATAAATAATAATAATATGATAAGTTGTGACCAGGTAGTTGGTAATATTTTCCTTGGCTGAAAATGGGAAAATTACAGGGATTTAAGGAGAAAAAAAGATGCCTACCAAAGAGACAAGTTTAATTAATTTAAACACTGAGGGCCTGTATATTTTAACTGTAAAACAAGTATTGTTAGGGGCCGGCCCTGTGGCCGAGTGGTTAAGTTCACTCACTCCTCTTCGGCAGCCCAGGGTTTCACTGGTTCAGATCCTGGGTGCAGACATGGGACCGCTCGTCAAGCCATGCTGAGGTGGCATCCCACATAGCACAACTAGAAGGACCCACAACTAGAATATACAACTGTGTACTGGGGGGACTTGGGGAGAAGAAGAAGAAGAAGAAGGAGAAAAAGAAGATCGGCAACAGATGGTAGCTCAGGTACCAATCTTTAAAAAAGAAAAAAAGAAGAAATATTGTTAGAAATCTCTTTTCGAAATTAAGAAGAAAATAAAGGATGCCTACGAAGGAAAGAGGAAGGTTTGGTTAATTTAGACCCTAGCAGTTACTAAAGCTATATATAAACAGAAAATATATATATATTTTCTTGTAAAGAAAATATTGTTTGAAAGTACTGAATGGATTCCAGAATATTCGGAACATTTAAAATCTGATCAGTTAAGAGGTTTTGGTTTGTCGTTCATTTCCTTTTTATTTTCACTCTTAGTGCAAAGTTAGAACAAGCTCAGACAGTGTATACATGTGCACTCATGTGCAGGTAGGAAGGGATGGGAAGACGAGTTATCACCTACCACAAGACAAGTGAGATGTGTCCTAAGAAAGATGGGGTTGTGACTGGAAAAAATGAATCAGCCTGGTTTCCCAGACTGCTTTTGTTTTGGTGAGGAAGATTGTCCCTGAGCTAACATCTGTGCCAATCTTCCTCTATTTTGTATGTGGGATGCCACCAAAGCATGGCCTGATGAGTGGTGTGTAGGTCCATGCCTGGGATATGGACCCCGGGCGACCAAAGTGGAGTGCTCAGACTTAATCACTACACCACTGGGCCGGCCCCTCCCAGACTGCTTTTTAAATCTAAGGTGTGACTGAATCATGGAATGGAGCACACAGGTTTCCCCACTCCATTCCCTAAAACATCTGCCTGTTACTAAGCCACAAGAATATGAGGGGACAGAGTAAGGAGGTAGGACTAATATTTTAAAATAAAAACAATAATAACTTCTTATTTATTGAGGAACCGTGATGTGCAAAGAAGTATGCTATGTGCATTTATCATGCTTAGCCTGTAGTGCAGGTTTTGTTAATTGGGTTATACAGGCAAAGAAACTGAGGTTCGTAAGATTAAGAAGCTTTCATTCATCTATTTAGTTTATATTTACTATAACCAGGAACTTGACCAAAGTCGTAAAGATAGCAAAGACTTAGACTGAACAAGACATAGAGAAGAGGGGTGTCAGAGGTGGCAGATTCCTTGACAGTGGATAAGCAATTTTATTTAGTTTTATGTATTGCAATCAACCCTATTCAGTACTTCCTGTTTTAGTCTTTTGTTTTCCTTTTTTTTGTAATATTATTTGTAATTTTGATAATCAAAATGATGGTTAAAAATTGGTCTCAACTATAAACTAGTATTAAAGTCATTATGAGGAAAAAAACCGTGATATTTATTGTAAGGACATTGTTCATGATAGAGTCATCTTAAGCATTCAGTTGGAAAGATCCTTGGGGAATATGCTCTTAGCTCAGCTCTTTTATTTAAGAGAAACTACATTTTTTTGATCTTGTGGACAATTAGTTGTGTTTTTTATGCAAGTCAAAAGTGGAAGCTCAAGGTCAGATTTATGCGTTCTTATAGCAAATGAACATGATCTAATTCTGTGCACTTTGACTATCAACCTGACTTCATATATTTTATCTCCACTTTAATATTTTTCTGAATACAAAATATCATCATCCTTAATTCGGCAGTTATTATTGGTAAATAATTTGACCATGCACTGTGCTTGGAGCCGAGGATAAAATGGTGAGCAAAATGTGGGCAGACCCTACCTTCATGGAGCTTATCATCTAGTGGGAGAGACAGATATAAATCCAATAGACACATATGTGCGTTTATTACAGAGTGTTAAAGGTTATGAAGGAAAAAGACAGGGAAATAAAATAGTAGGAGACTATCTGATTCAATACATTTGGGAAGGCTGCCTTGAAGAATTTGTATTTTAACCTAGAAAAAAGGATTAATGTGAGTTAGATTAACAAGGGTGGAGTGAAGTTTGAAGACTGGTCATTAAGGGAACTGCTTGTGCAAAGGTCTGATTGAAGAATAATCTTTGTGCACTCAACAGACTGGAAGAAGACCAGTGTGACTTGAGTGTAAAAGTCAATGGGGAGAGTGTAGTGAGGGAGTTTTGGTTTCTTCTTAGAGGCAAAATAAAACCACTAAAGCTTTCAAAGCAGGAGAATGACCTGATCAGATACGCATTTTGTAAAGATCACTGTGTGATCTTTAGATCACATAAAAAATGTGGCTGCAATGGAGAAAACAGATTAAGGGAAGAAAAATGAAACAAACAAACAAAATCGTATAGAGGAAAGAATTCCAGATACTTGTCCAGTATTCCAGGATTATGACATTGGAAATGGAGAAATTTAGAGAGATTAGAAAGCCATGTATGAATAGAATTTGCAGGAGTTATGTGCTAGTTTGCATATGGATGGTGTAGGAGAGGACAGTGTCAAAAATGACTGGTTCTATCCCTGGCGTGTGCACCTGCTTTCACAGTTGCATCACTTACAGAGGTGGGGAATTCTGCAAATGTGCTATTTACCACGAGTGGGAATGACAGGAATGCATGTAATTTGGAGTTATGGTTGTGAGTTCAACTTAAAAAGGATTGTGTTTGAAGCACCTTTGATAACTAGTCAAGTGAAGATATCAGGTAAGCAGAAATATACGGGAAGTTGACTATTAGAGGAGAGGTCTGGGCTTGAGATGCCCATCTGAAGTCATGAGCAGGTGTTTAAAGATGGAAGCAATGGACATGAATGAGATTGGCAAGGAAGAGAGTATAGAGTGAGATAAGAAATATGAAGGCAATCCAACATTTAAAGAATGGGTAGAGAAGCATACTCATTGTAGAAGACTTAGAATATATAGAAAATTATTTAATCACCCATTATTCTATTGCATATATGTAAAAATTATTAACATTTTGGTGCCAGAGCTTGCAATTTCTTTTAATATCCAATAAATATTTTTACTCTTAATTAGCAGAGATAGTTCTCACTCAATGTTAATGAATAATTAATCCAAACAGAATATTGTTAAACCATAAGCATAATAAAGTAACGAGTAAATTAAAAAATACATTTCGTAAAGATTTAGACCTATATATTCAGTCCCTCTAGTTATGGCATCTAGAGAATTTGGCAAATACAGTTCTGTACTGTATTTGCTTCGGAAAAAACTCATTATCACCATTTGAAAAACAGCACAAAACATATGTTCTGTTGATAGTGGCATCATGTTGCTCTATGAAAGACAACACATTAAATGTACATTATGATGGCAAAACAGAACAACTCATTATCGGCTTTTCCTAGGCTGAGTCATCTGTGTTCTTATTAAAATGGATATTAACTGGTTTGTTCTAATTTGATATCAACTTGAAGAGCTTTTAAAAATGTCAATGTCTACAAGCATACTGTGTTTTTATAAATGCACCTACAATTCATTTAAAAGAAAAGAAAATGTGTGCATTGCATTTATACGTAAATGCAAAATTGATAGCAAAGCATATTGTGATTGATGTGTAATATTTGATATTTACATTAGAGAGGTCCTTTTCCATTTTCAGTGGTACATAGTTTATGGGGTCTATTGCAATCATATTATATATAATGTAAGACACCAGCTGAGTCTTAGGATGAGTATGATATTTAAAAATTTGTTTTCTCAGAATACTTCTTCATTGCTTAGAGTCATGCTTTTCCAAAATTTAAGAAACCCTTTATGAAATTATTAAATTTCAGGTTCCATTGCATCTACATTTAATGTTGTGATAACTATTGAGGCATGGTACATTTATTGTCATTTTAAGGAAGTTATTCATAAAGAACGTTAGGCTTTTAAATAAAAATAAGTATTTCCTATTAAACTTTAGTTTTAATCTAGTTCTTTAAATTTGAGTTTTATCTTAGCAATTAGATAGGGTTTTTTTGTATGTGTGTGAGGAAGATTGGCCCTGAGCTAACATCTGTTGCCAATCTTCCTCTTTTTGCTTAAGGAACATTGTTGCTGAGCTAACGTCTGTGCCAATCTTCCTCTATTTTATGTGAGATGCTGCCACAGTGTGGCCTGATGAGTGGTTCCAGGTCTTTTCCTGGGATCCAAACCTGCGAACCCTAGGCCACCAAAGCAGAGCATGCAAACTTAACCTCTGCACCACCAGGCCGAACCTGGATAGGTTTTTTGAACTCAGTTTTTATGATTTGTCATTTTTAAAGGTATGGAGGAATTTAAATAGTAAGAAATCTCTGAGATATTCATGGCAGTGAGGTATAGGATATATAGATAATAAAATGTATACAGAGACGTATATAATACAGAAATAATATTTGAAAATTTCAAAAATGGTTTTAACCAACCATTCCCTTTTATACTTCTACTACATTTACTATTTGAATGAAACTAGTTTTTGTTTCCTTTTCCTGGTTCTTGGACTGATAATTGGATAAATAGCCCAAAGACAAACACCAAGAAAGAAAGGTCATGTAGCAATGACCAAGCTATAGCTGAATCAGATACATCAACTTCAAACGAAGACATCATGGAGAAATAAAAAAGAACAAAACCAAATAAAATAAAACAAAACATCATACACATTTTATGAAACACAACCCTAGTGCAAGCATATCAGTCAGAATAGCAATCTGTTCATTGACAAGATCTATTTTGGACCATTTGGACCATTGTGTGGCAATAAACTCACACTCAAGCATATCCATAATAGCGATGCTAGAGTAGAAATTTAGAGAAAAAAGTTTCTCCATATACAGTTTTTCCCTCACTTTTGTAAAGAAGAAACACATTTTTATTTAGTGGAAGACTCTGTACAAGAGATATATTATTGAAATAGTGAAAGACAAGATTTTTGTAAGGCAAAAATTTGATATGGCTGAAAACTATGTGTAAATAAAGAAGAGGGAAAAATGAGTTACATTACTTTGGTATTTTCAGACACATCATTTGATCATCTCAATTCTGAAGAGTGTGGGTATGTATTATTCTTTTCCCCATCTCATGGATGAGGAAGAAAACTGAGCCACAGTTAGGCTAAATGATTTGCTTGAAGTCAATAGAACACAGATTTCACAGAGGATAGTTGTAAAAATGTGAATATTTTACCATTCTTTCATCCTATTCCCAAGAACCAAATTGCTCTAAATTAGAAAGATAGATTTTCTAGGAGAATTTTCTTCTTGGTGGCACTTTATTTAAAATGTTATAAAAGCAGAAAGTAGTAAAAGAAAGAGGTAGAGAAATGTAGTGAACAGTAATAGTAGTAAAACTTCTGGAAATAACCAAATCAGCAGGAAAGAGTATAGTAACCAGCTGAGACAACATGAGATGAAGATGATGAGGAGAATGTGTCAGAAAGTTCCTAGATGGATCTTCTTTCCTGTACTTATTGAACTGTTGACCACTCCTTGAGCATACCTGGTTAGGGGTCAAAATGATGCTCACATGTACCTGGTAACCTATAATAGACATCAAAAAAATATTTGGTGAATGTCAGGATGAATGTATTGTGGATATACAAGATAATTGAAATTTATGTGTATTTTAATATAAATGCTCAGTAATTTTGCATAAATAATTTTTGTAGAGAATGTTGTTTTCAAGTAATCTCATGTTGTTTAAAGTCTCAGTTTAACAATTCTAGCAATGAATGTAATGTACCTTGCCTGGGTAGATATTGAACAAGATTTTGCCCTGGAAGAGCTTAAAAATGCCTGTGAAGTTCTTTGAATAGTCTCTTACAGTTAGCTATTGTCACAATTGTATTGTCTTTTTAAAAAACCCAAATTCACTGCATACAGCAAGTACTTATTTCTCTCTCATGCTTCGGCCAGTTGGCTGATGTTCTGTGATCTTGGTTGAGTTTGCGCTTGGCTTCAGGCGGAAGCTAGGATCCGAGTCTGCTACGTGTGTCTCTCATCCTCTTTACACCAGAGGCTAGCTGTAGCGTCTTCTTGTGATGGCAATGATACCATAGAACAATATGCCACAGTATGCAAGAGAACAAGCCCAAACCTACAATCCCACAAGCACGTTTCAAGTCTCACTTTATGTCACATCCACTGACATCCCACTGGCAAAAGCAAGTCATATGGCCAAACCCAACACCACTGGATCATAGATGTAATGTACACTCTTCGCAGCTAGGTGGAGACAGTGGAGGTCAGGAGTGAATATTTACCCAAGAATAATCTAATCTACTATCCACACCTTAATAAAAATGCAATTTGCCTTTGAGTTTTTATTATGGATCCTCAGGACACAAGCTATTTTCTACTTGTTGTTACACTTAGAAAATGCTAAAGTGGATAAAAGCATTTTAAGGTCAACAGATCTTGAAAACTTTTTTTGTTGATAAATAATGCAAAAACTTGAGTGTATCTGTACACCACAGGCCTGTGTAATCAAAGTTCTCTCACATATTTACAGAGATTTTGCTTATAGTCTTAGTTTTTCTGAAATTCTTTATCAACATTTATAAAAGGTGGACAGGATGCTCTAGATGCTGGAATTTCATATTGATATTTAGAAACAAGAAGACATGCACTGTAATCCACTGCCTTAGTGTGATACTCAAAATCATTGTATTTTTAATTAGAGATTTGTCGGGGAGATACAAAAATACAATTCAAACTGGATTTGTTGATTGAGCTTCATAAAGACAGGATTTTTGAATAAGCTGAAGATTGGCAATTTTCCTACTAGGTCTGTCATCACTTAGAAGCAAACATTTGGTAATCCCAGTTCTATGATGGAAAGTGAGCTATCACGATACTTTCTGTGAGGACATAGTGACATTTGATTTACTACTGCATATTTTGAAAGCCATTGGGAACCATGAGACCTCTCTCACTATCACAGCCTTTATTGAGTTGCTTAATTTGACCACTTGCTTATACTTTATCTTTTTAAGTTTCAAAATAATGAAAGTTTCTGGAAATCACCTGATGTTTTATATCAAAATGTTTCTACATAAAGGAATTACTCTAATTTATTAACCAAAGGAATTCTAAAACCATATACTGAAAAAAAAAAGAGAATTCCATCATTCCAAAACTCAACATACTCGTTATTCTTAATTTTATTTGTAAAAAGAGAAAAAAGAACTGCTTTTTTCTGTCATTTTTGACATCAGATCATTTTTGGTAGTTGAATCACTTTATTTTGCATAATGAAAATGATTTTTCTGACAGTAAAGTTACTACTCCTGGCTGAGTGAGCACATGGAGAACTGAGTGGGCCACAAGAGACACCTCTGGGTTGACACTTAGGGAGAAGGCATCTACATGTCACTGGCCCTCCTCTAAATAGTTAATAAAGAACTTTCAAATAACGTTTGCTGGAACATCTGTCTCAAGAATCACCAAACTTCTTGATATTTCTCTTTTCCTGATAAAAATATAAAACAATATAGTAATAAATAATAAAGCAATATATTCTTAATATAGATATAAATCTGCCCTCAATAGTTATTTGTTGAATGGCTAAATGACATTTTGTCTATGAATATTTTATACATGTATCTGTTTACTCATAAGCACATATAAATAAACATACTAAAATTTCTAATCAGAATTATGTGATTTCATAGTTAACAATATATTGAAGGCAGGACCAGCTAAGTAACTTGTCAAGCCCAGTGAAACATGAAAATGCAGGGCAAAATGCAGTTCAAAAATTACTGAGAATTTCAAGATGGTGACAACAGAGCGTTAAAGCAAGCAAGGAGCCTTCTAAGCACAGGCCCCTATTTGCGTGGGTAGCATGCCCATGAAGCTGGCCCTGATCGGAGTAGGTGCTGTGTGTGTAGAATGCCCATTCTTTCATACAACAAAAATAATAAATCTTGTCTTTCTGAAGATTAACAGAATGAATCTCTTTTAGTATATGTATATGCATATATGTAATAGATAAGAGTATATAATATATTTATTATATAGTTATATCTATATAATATTTCAACATAGAGAGTCTTTTTTATAAAGTTATATTACTACTATTTGAGTTTTGTAACCAAAGCATTTGACAGGAGGTCTGTGGTATACTGTCCTGCATCTTTCCTCTCGGGAGCTTATCCCGTTCCTCTGTTGAAGGGAGGAAGGTGAAGATCAGCAATCCCTATCTCTTTCTGGGTCAGCCTAAAATTCTGAGTGTGTGGTTTATCCTTAATTCTACAAGATTTCTTCCCATTTTAGAGGCTTATGACATTAGAAGACCAGAACGTCTCATCGTCTTTTGAGATGTCTCAGAAGAGCATCACAGTTTTCTTCTAGTCTTTCAATTCTCCTTCTGAATAGAAAGGATTCTAAGTAAAAGTATGTTAGAAAGCTACTCCTCATCACTCATCTAATAATAATAATTATTATAATAATCATAACAGCAACAAACGTTTATAAGTACTTGATATATGTCAATCTCTTGGTATATGTCTTTAATTCTTATAACTATCCAAGGCAATAATATTATCTCAGTTCCATAGATTTGGAAAACAATGCTCAGGTGGCCTTTTATTATACTGCATTACTTAACTCAGAAGAGGTAGAACCGCTATTCAACTCTAGATTTGTTTGACTCAAAATTCCCACATTGCGCTATACTTGCTCATACCGCACTGCCAGAAGATGTGCTTGAGGTCACCATAGCTACTCTGAGGACAGGAGGAAGGCCACTCTGGAACTCTAAGTAACCAACATAGCTACACAGTGTTTGGTTGGTTTCCAAAGTTGACCACCATCAATTCTTTTCCTTTTTGGATGCATATCAAGAGATGGAGTCAATTTCCTCTCCTCTTGAATCTGAGCAGGCTTTGTGATTTACTATGATCATTAGGATATGGCAGTTGTGACTCTGTGAGTTCCAGGCCTAACTTTGGAGAGGCATCTTCTGCTTTCTCTTTACAGGAAGCCAGCCTCCATGATGTAAAGAAGCTTACACCAGAAAACTGAAAGAGGAGACAGTACATGTGGGTAGAGATGCCACGTGGAAGAGCATCGAGGCACCAGACATGTGAGTGAAGCCTTCTTGTATCTCCCAGCCCCCAGCCAAACGCAGCTGAGAGAGTGACTTCAGCCATTGTTATGTGGAGCAGAAGAACTGCCCAGCCAAGCCCTGCCTGAATTCCAGGCCCAGAGAATTGTAGGAAATAATACATTGTGGGTTTTTTTAAGCAGCTAAGTGATTTGTTTCATAGCAATAGGTACTGAAACACCAGGAAACAAAATGATTTAAGATAATTTATATAAAACAATGAACATTCCATGGAAGATACTTCTGAAATTCAGCTCCATTTAGGGCTTTTTCAAATTCCTAAGTCTACCTGATTGTCAGTCCTCTTGGATCATATTCTTGCATCTACAACAGAGCACTTGGGGATGAGTACTTGATAATTTTAATATGGCCTCAAACTTTGACATAAAAGGCACAAAAAATCATCTTAAAAAAGTTTTCAATGTTAATTTCGTTTAATGGGAAATTAGGTGATGAAGGCAGGCATACTTTATCAAAAGTCAGCCATTTTCAGTAGAATGCAATCAATTTTTGTCTGTTGCATCAAGTTGAGAAACTCATTGAGAAGGCACAATTAGAAGCCTCAGTTTTCTAAGTTATTATTATAAGGAAACTAACTGGTAAGTAAAAGGTTGATTTTTTTTGCACTAAATATACTATTTAATGCTGAGAAGTGTATAAGAGGGGCTTTAAAGAGCCTTTCCTCTCATATATTTTAGTTGAAAACTGAAGTTTTTGCTAGCATCTTAAAGAAAAAAATTAAACTTCTTTGAAGGTATTTTTTTATACATCACATTTTGTCATTCAAATAATATTGTCCTTTCACTTAAATAGATATTATTTGACATTAATAACAACAGTACCTTGGTTTTCTCACTTAGTATCTTTATATGATGCTAAAACATAGAATGGCTTGAAACTTAAGTCTTCTAAGGTTTTCCAATTACCAAAGTTTTTCTCTGGCTTTAAATGCTTGCACAACAGTCTCACAGTCCATAGAAACATAATAATTTTAATTAACATTCCTGACAGTTCTGTCTAAATGAGCCATATTAATTATGTCACAGAGTAAGACCAGAAAGAAATTACAGCATAACACTCTCAGGAAAAAAAAAAGAACAACAAGACTCAGCAACTTCAGAGAAAACATTGCAACCTCCTTTGGCCTTTGGATTATAATAGCAATAGCTCCCCTTTTGCCTAGTGCATCAAAAACAAACAGCTCTATTTGCTATTTAAGGACTTAAATGTTCCCCCTTCTATGAAATCTACTTGCTAACATAATCTCACTGCTCCAAATATTCCTGCCTCTTCACCCTGACAGTGCAACAGGCTTACTCCCATCTCTGTGCCTGTTCTCAGATTGTTTCCCCTCCATGGCATGCTGCCTGTGACAACTTAGTTGTTGGTTTCAGATCAAGTTTTACATTCCTTATAGCCTTCCCTGCCCATTGCATCTTCCACTGGAATCTAGTTATAGTTCATTTGCTTATCCATCCAGTCATCAGATACATATTGAGCCCTTCAAGCTGCCAGGCATTCTGCTTAGTGCTGAAGATATAGAAACGGAATACGCTCTTCCGCTTCTCAGGTTGCTAATGATATCTCCATGGGGGCAGGCAAGTAAACAAAAAGAAGAACGCTTGGAGAGAGTGCTTTGAAAGAAATATTCATGGAGAGCTGAAGCAGCATGTATTAGAAATACGTAACTCATGGGGTGAGAAGAGGGGGGCAGGTGTAACTCTAGGAAAATTTTGTTATTGTGAGAATTGACAAATCAACCAAGCAGAGAAGCTAGGTGAGGTCATTTCAGGAAGAAGGAACAACTTGAGCAAAAATAGTATTTCCTGTATGTCAGGATCTGACTGTATTTTAATTCAGGGATTTAATAATTTTCCCTGGGCCAGGTATAAATAACCTTTCTATCCTAGTCCTCTTGTCCTGTTTTTTGGACTCTTCTTTTAGCTTCCAAACCATGTAAAAGTTAAACGTAAGAAGGATGTAGTTCAGTAATCAAAACTAAAAATAGATAAAGGACAACTAGGTCACAGAAAAAAGAACAAAAACCCCACAAAATAGACATATACACAGCAAACTACATGTATTGTGAAAAATGTAATTGGACTAAAGTCTTCTAGGTGGATAAAAAGCAAACACAGCGTGTTTTTACTTTCATGAGACAAACTGAAACAAGATAAAGTAATTAAGGAAAAGTATTAAGTTAAATTGTTCCAGTTCAGTGGATCCCTTTAAATGAACCCTGAAATCCAATAATGGGCCCAGAGGAGCCTGTATATAATCCTTTGTTCATTAAATATTTCTGAGTTCTTAGCAGGTGATAGGCACTACGCCAGATATTGGTGGTTGTATTAGTTATCTATTGCTGCATAACAAAGTACCACAAAGTTAGCAGCTTGAAACAACACCCATTTATTGTCTCACAGTTTCCATGGATTGAGAGTTTGGACACAGATTAACTGGGTCTTCTGCTCAGGGTCTCAAAGCTGCAATCAAGGCTGCTTTCCCTTCTGGAACCTGGAGTCCGCTTCCAAGCCCATGTGGTTGTGGCTGGAATTCACTTTATAGTGGGTGTAGGACTGAGGTCCCCACTTTTTGGCTGGCTGTCAATGAGGGAGCTACTCTTATCTCCTAGAGGCTGCCTTCACAGAGCCTCTCACCAGCTCTCTTACAGCATAGCAGCTTACTTCTTCAAGGCCAGCAGGGAACCTATCATTTTAGTCTGCTAAGACAGAGCCTTATATAATGAAGTGTTATCACAAACGTGTCTATCCCATCACCTTTACTTCATTCTATTAGTTAGAATCAAGTCACAAGTTCCACTCACACTAAGAAGAAGGCATCATACAAGGACATGATCCATTGGGGGTAACCTTAGGGTATGTCTGCCACAGTGGTCAAGGCAATCCAGATTCTGGGGTCTCAATACTTATTAAATTTGGGACCCCTCCTGAAAAAAATAAAAATAATATAAATTGGTGAATGTAAGTCAAGTAAGTAGCTCTGAAGCTTAAACTTCACTGGCTTCATGGTAAATAAGGCTACATTTGAGATATAATAGCTTTATAGACCTTATATCACAAAGGGAGCCACTCAAATTAAACACATAAACAAATAAGTAGAATATATACAAAAATTATAAGTAATGTGAGGATAAAATGAATCCTATGAGAATAATGGGGGGGAGGAGTTTAGCAACACTGAATCAGAGAAAGCCTCTATAAGCATCTATCATTTAAGTCAAGACCTGAGGACAAGGAAGAGTTGGGCAAAAGTCATTCCAGGAGTAGGAAAAAACACGTGTAGACATTCTAAAACTGGAAGGGGCATGGGGTATTCAAGAAACAGAGCAACTGGTGTGCTTCCCATTGTGTTTAAAAAATAAATAAAATTAGTTACTGAAGCTTTCTAGATAAGAGGTGTGAGAACTTGTGTTTTTCTTCATTTCTTAAGGTTTGTGAAAATTCCTCTGGCTGCACACTACTGTGGCCTTTAGACTAAACACGTCTATTTCCCGATTTGATTATGAATAACATTTAAATATATATGTTTAATATTCCAGAAATATAATGGGTGTTGATGCCTACAACATAGTGCCTGCATTTTACCTTTTAATAGATAATGATTATTTTTTGAGTGAGGTCTGATTACTTCAAGAATTAAATTATTCAAGTAATGGCTACATAGCTACTCTTGGGCTTTCTCTAACCACAGTCATACTAAGAGGATAAAAAAAGATTCAAGTCTTGGCTCACTTTGAAGTATATGTTTTTAATTTTCCTTTTGATTCTTTTAGTCTTACTAGTGATTCATAAGCCAAGAAGTAAATCAATAACTCTTCAAGGAAGACTGAGTTTATGGGAAAATCTCGGCTCAGAAAAATAATTTGTTCATTCAGGCGAGAGTGTTCTTTTCTGCCAACACCAAATTTTCAAGAAAGATTCTCTGTTAAAATGATGCCTAACAGAAAACACTTCATAACTCACTTCCTATGTACGATAAATCTATTGTAATCCTCTTTATGATGAAACCTGGGAGTTTCAGAAGGTCCCTGGCTCCTCAGAAGCCGCTCCAGCACAGTAAAGTGTTATAGATCCACTCAGAGCTTCATGGTAGAAAACACAGAGAAAGTCAGAATTCAGAAACCAAGCGTTACTGCAAAAAAAACTCTGTACTATATTAAGTAAGTTATCAAGAACTTGGGGGCAACAGGATTGCTTGGTGCTCTAGTGAAAAGGAATTTTCCAAAGTTCCAGTGCCTGGAAGACTCAGAAAATTTGCCATGGAAAAAAGAACTTCACAATTTAATGTTTATCTATTTGGACTACTGTGCTTTTTGCCAAGTCTAAATTTATATTCTTTTGTCAGTTTCTATTGGTGGAGCAACATGAGACTTGTAAAAAGTAAAAACAACAGGCATTTATTTGAGCACATTTGAATATATATAGTCATGCTAAACACGTCTTAATGAGCTGGAGACTATGTTTCTCACTTATGGGATTACTAACACAGATATGATAGTGGACAGACAGACATAGTAATGTAATGTAATGTATTACTCCCATAATGTGATGACACTGGTCTTGATTCTACAACTACTTGAGATCTATTGAATCCTTAGCCGTTACACTGTGGTTGATAAGTCACCGTCTTCTTGCCTTGACTCCTCACATAAAGAAAGCAACATACTGCATAGTTTGAAGCTCCCCTCTTACAAGGAGTGAAAGTTTTAGAATTTCAGAGCCAGAAAGTACTTTCAGGACCCTTGAGGTGGCAGGACACTAATGGGGAGAGTATGGCCTTTGGAACCAAGGAACTTGGGTTTAAGTCTAGGCTGGGCAACTCACCAGCAGTATGTTAGTCAAGTCAATTATATTTACAGAGTCTTGATTTCATCATCTGTAAAATGAGGGTATTAATACCTGTTATAGGAGATACGAATTTTCAAAACTAAAAGCATTGCTTCTTTATGTATGTATTTTGTTTATATGTGCATGCACACATATGCTTAAGTGTGCTTGTGTGTTTGTCCTTATAAAGTAGGCAATGCTGGTTATAAAGTGCAAGGATTGTTTTGAAATTTGAAGGAAGATATTTAAGTCTGCAAGGAGGCTTGCTGGAAGCATATATCAAATTGCAGGTATAAGAAATCATGTGGCCACAGAACACTAGTCCAACTTTTATTTTGGAAGAAATAGTTTTCTGTGTGTGGCCTGTTTAGCATGCTTTTGTGAAGCACCTGATTTTGGCAGTTCCCCCCTGCTCACAGTTGCCCCACTGGGTTTAAAAAGTGAGCACACAGGACTCTAGTGCATCTCCTGGGGAAAAGAGAACAAAGGGGAGGGTGTCTCTAAGATGTCTGGCTCATCCTGTGCTTTCAACACTGATTAATGTGTACAATTTTCTTTTAATTCACTGGTGATAAATCTTTGATTTTACACTCCTACTGTGAGTGTGTTCTAGAGGGTCTTTTTGCTCCACTGAAACAACATTTAACTCACAGAGTTGTTTTGAGGGTCAAACTAGATACCATTCCTGAACAGCCTTGAAAACACAAAATAGAGTTCAAGAAAACACTAATGTGTTAACTTACAATTTGTTGTAACTCCTGCATTTTAATTTGCCTTTTTTCTTCATTGCCTTAATTTTACAGGTAATAAATGTTAATTCTAAGTTTAAAAAAAAGAGAAGAAAATATGAAGAAGTAAAAATAATTTATTTCTAATTAAGAAGAGAAAAACACCATTTTTCATGGCATTTGTGTATTTTGTGTAAGTGCAAGTAAAATACTATACATATTAGTCTGAAAACTTGTACATAGTTAAAATAGTTTTACATCATGATTTGAAATGGTGCGTAGTACTCCATTATAGGGATGTAACATAATTCCCTTACCCCATCCCCCTTTGTTGAATATTTACCTTGTTTCAGTTTTTTCACACTTTCAAGCAATGCTAAGAACCTTTGTGTCTATATCTATATATGTATGTCTGCACCGTATACATATATTATTAAATAATTTTAATGTATTTGACAATTATATCTAAAAAGTTGTCAGTAGATTACAGAATGACTGTTTCCCAACATTCAAACCAACATTGGTTATTTTCCTTTTCTTAATCATTGGCAATTTGATCAGTTGAAAAATCATATCTTACGGTTTTGATTGTATGTCCTTGGCTAAGTGTAAGGCTAAGTTTATTTTCTATTTATTGACCATTACTATTATTCCTGTTAAACTATAAATTTCCTATTAGTTTCCAGTACATTGTAAGTTTTAGATATTTTGTTCTAGTCCCAATACGTAGCACTAAACCAGGCATAAAGTAGCACTCAATAAATTTTTATATTTGTTTTCTTTTTTTCTCTCTCTCTCTCTTTTTTTTGTTTTGCTGAGGAAGATTCTCCCTGAGCTAACAACTGCTGGCCGTCTTCCTCTGTATTTTGTGTGTGAGCCACCACCACAGCATGACCACTGACAGATGAGTGGTGTAGGGCCATGCCTGGGAACCGAACCCAGGCTGCTGAAGCAGTGTGCCAAACTTAACCACTAGGCCACCAGGGCTGGCCCTATATTTGCTTTCTAAAATGCTTGTTTATCTCACTTTTTTCTGTTAGAGAATTTATAGTTTTTTAAATTAATTATCAAGAGACATTAATAAATGAAATGTATTAATATTATGTAAATATAATGTATATCATTCTTTTTTTTTATTTTGAGGAAGATTAGCCCTGAGCTAACATCCACCCCCCAAGCCCCCTCTTTTTGCTGAGGAAGATTGGTCCTGAGCTAACATCCATGCCCATCTTCTTCTACTTTATATGTGGGATGCCTGCCACAGCATGGTTCAATAAGTGGTGTGTAGGTCCATGCCGGGGATCTGAACCAGCAAACCCTGGGCCACCAAAGCGGAGCACGAACTTAACAGCTATGCCACCGGGCTGGCCTCTATCATGTTTTAATATACTAAATATATTAACCCTTTACTATATATATGAATATTATATATATGCCTTCTAAAATATGTACCTATTGTACCTACTGTATCTCTACTATACTTTAAAATATATGTTTTTCCATTTGTCTCTTACCTTTTAACTTACACAGGTTCTTACCAAAAATATTTTATTATTTAGTATAAACTTTCTGAAAATATGCCTTTTATGTTATTATACTGCTTTGAAAAGTTTTATCCAACCCAAAATTATAGAAATATGTGTCTGTGTTTTAGTCTAGTAATTGCACAATTTAATTTTTTATATTAAAAAAAAGTCCATCTGGGATTGTTCTAAGATGTGAGGAGGGTTTTGAGTTAGTCAAGAGAAACTCATTTTTTGTCTTTTTACCTCCCACAGCAAGACCACATCTTCCCCTTGGCCCTGATGAGCATGCAGACCACTAGTAGCAATGAAGCTAGCTTGGTTTTGGCACCAAAGGTAAGACACATACTCGCTACCAATTCCCTATATGTCCTGGTACAATACTGCTCACCAGCAGCCTGGTCTCCTTGTTCTGTTATGACCTCTTGTGACAGTCCAGGCAATGAAGGACCATGCTGTCGGTGCTTATTATTTGTTGCCAGTTGGCTTTCTTTCCTCTCACTCATTTCATCGAAGATGCATCACTGATCATTAACATCACTGGTCAAAAACGTCATATTTGTTCCCTTCCAGTAGAAGAATAACCCCAATTACTGCCCAAACCTTCTAGTGAGCAAGTCACATCATTTCTCTGAATGTACTATGAGAAGCATGTCACTTCATATGTAAACTAGAAAACTGAGCTCTGTCAAGCCCTTTCAGAGTCTCTAGTTAGGAGTGTGGCCCTACATGCCTCTTGATCAGTAGATATGGCCACCTTTGGTCAGGCTTCTGTGCCCAGAGATAAACAGAGTAGAGCCCAAGGGTGGCAATAGTAGATGTTACAAGGGAACACCCAGGGAAAGCCAAAACAAGTAGCTGGATGTGAGACAATATCTGCTTGACATTGCTCACATGTATTGTACTGCATCGTACTGTGCCCTTCTATTAAAAAAAGAAAATGTTATATACTGTATGATTCCCTTTATACAGCATTCTTGAAATGACAAAATTATGGGGATGGAAAACATACTAGTGGTTTTAGGGGTTAGGCACTGGGGAGTATGCTACTATAAAGGGGTAGCACAAGGGAGTTCCTTTCTGATGACGGAACAGTTTGGTATCTTGATCATGGTTGTGGTTACATGAATCTATACATGTGGTAAAATTACATAGAATTACACACACACAAATGCTTGTAAAAACTCGTGACATCTGAATAAGCTCTGTAGTCCTGGTTTTGCTATTATACTATAGTTTTGTAAGATTTTACAGCTAGAGGAAGCTGCATGAAGGGTACAGTAGTCCCCCTTTATTTTCAGTTTTGCTTTCTGTGGTTTCAGTTACCCACGGTCAACTGCAGTCTGAAAATATTAAATGGAAAATTCCAGAAATAAACAATTCATAAGTTTTAAACTGCACACATTTCTGAGTAGTGTGATGAAATTTTGCTCTGTCTCACTCTGTCCCACCCAGAACATGAATCATCCCTTTGTAAAGCATATCCACGGTGTATGTGCTACCCCCCTGTTAATCACTTAGTAGCCATCTCAGTTATCAGATCCACTGTCGGGGTCTCACAGTGCTTGTGCTCAGGTCACCAGTATTTTACTTAAGAATGGCCCCAAAGCGCAAGAGTGGTGATGCTAGCAATTTGGATATGCCAAAGAAAAGCCGTGAAGTTCTTCAGGTGTAAAGGTGAAAGTTCTCAATAAGAAAAGAAAAAAATCATATACTGAGGTTGCTAAGCTCTACAGTAACATTTATTATAGTAGGTTGTTATAATTGTTCTACTTTATAATTAGTTATTGTTAATCTCTTACTGTGACTAGTTTATAAATTAAACTTTATCATAGGTATGTACGTATAGGGAAACACATAGTATACATAGGGTTCAGTACTATCCATGGTTTCAGGCATCCACTGGGGGTTGTGGAACGTATCCCCCGTGGATAAGGGGGGACTACTGTACATGGGACCTCTCTGTACTATTTTTGCAACTTCCTGTGACTCTATAACTATTTCAAAATAAAAAACTTTGGGGCCAGCCCCGGTGGCCTACTGGTTAAGTTCAGTGTGCTTTGCTTCAGCGGCCTGCGTTTGATTCCCGGGCACAGACCTATGCCACTCTGTTAGCACCCATGCTGTGCTGGTGGCCCACATACTAAAAAATAGAGGAAGATTGGCACAGATGTTAGCTTAGGGTGAATCTTCCTCAGAAAAAGTAAATAAATAAATAAAAATTTAAAAGTTAGAAACTTTGAAAAAATCTAATAAAAAGCTCCTTCTAACGAAAGATGATATTTGGAGTAGTTATTTCCAGCTTTGTAAATAAGAGAAGATAGTTTTTCCACAAAGTCCGAGGCAGAGAATAAACTAAATACCACAGCATCTACAGGATGAAGAGAAAGCACTGAGCTCTCTCCAGTATCCATAATACCTTAAGAACAAACTTGACTCCAAGACCAGAAGTCAGTGAACCTTTAATATTCACTTCACTTTTACATCATCTGTGTTATGGACTGAATGTTTGTGTCCCCCCTCCCCAAATTCATATGTTGAAACACTAACCCCTAATGTCATGATATTTGGAGGTGGGGCCTTTGGGATGTAATTCAGTTTAGATGAAGACTTGAGGGTGGGGCTCCCATGATGGGCTTAATGTCCTTATAAGAAGAAGAGAAACCAGAGAGCTAGTACTCGCTTGTGCCCTCTCCTCTCTCTTTCTCTGCCGTGTGAGGACACAGCAAGAAGGCAGCCATCTGTAAGCCAGGAAGAGGGCCCTTGCTAGGGAACCAAACTGACCAGCACCTTGATCTTGGACTTCCCAGCCTCCAGCACTGTGAGAAATAAATTTCTATAGTTTAAGCTGCTCAGTCTGTGGTATTTTGTTGTGGCAACCTAAGCAGAGTAATACAATCTAGGAAAGCCTTCTGAAATATCTTGCATAAATAAGTGATTTTTTCTTTATTCTCCCGTAAGATTTCATTCCTTTCTCTATTATTGAATACACTGTGATGGTATTTATCTCTTTACAATGTCTGATATCCCACTGGATTGAGAACACGGGAGGATTTTACTCATCTTCCTCTCCCCCATGACACAGCATTCCTGGAAAGTATAAATACTGTTTTAGTTCATTCAGGCTGCTATAAAAAAATACCATAGATCGAGTGACTCATAAAAAATGGAAATTTATTTCTCACAGTTGTGGAGGCTGGGAAGTCCAAGATCAAGGTGCTGGCAGAATTGGTGTCTGGTGAGGGCCCACTTACTAGAAGGCTGTCTTTTCACTGTAACTGCACATGGCAGAGGAGGTGAGGGATCTCTCTGGGGCCTCTTTTATAAGGGTACTAATCCCATTCATGAGAGCTCCATCCTCATGACCTAATCACCTCCCAAAGGCTCCACCTTCTAATACCATCACCTTGGGGGATAGGATTTTAACATATGAATTGATGGAAGACATAAACATTTAGTCTATAGCAGGTACTAATAAAATTATATAGGAAAGAGAGGTCTAAGACAGGCAGTTTTACCTTTAAGGAGATGACATGAATGGTTTCATGCCATGTCTTGAGCCTACTTAGCTGCAAGGGAGTCTAGGATCTCTAGTCTGTCCTTGAGAGGCATTATGCCCAGCTCAAATTTTGTAGATTCTATTCTAGACAGACATGTAATAACACCTAACTATGCATTTTTATACAACATTTGAAAATCAATGAGGTATATTTATTCATTAACATTTACTCCTACTCATTTTTATATGAGGCTATATTTCAATTCAATTCCTAGCTCTACAACTTACTAGGTATGTTGACCTTGAATCTAAACTTCAGTTGTTTTTCATCCTTACATGGTTATACTGACACCTTGCAGGATTGCTTTGTGACAATTGTGATAATTAAATGAGATAATTTATTGTGACAATTACATATGAAAATGAATATGAGTTTCTTGTTATAGATTCTGTGCTCAAAAATGGTAGTTATTATTTGTAGATGGCCATATTTCATTGTAATCTTTTAAAACTGTTCACTAGATTTCTTTATTTGTAAGAATGTCCCTGTGGCAAAAAACCTGTGTAGTGTGACAAAACTAGTATTTTTTGCTTGCTAGCTTTAGTAGAAGGCTGAGGGTTAAATCCCTCAAACCAATGCAGAAAAATTAACTAACACACATGTTGGTTACTAAGTGCAGAACCAAATGTGCCAACAATCAGTATAATTCACATACGGTAAAGACAGCCACATTTGAGAAATATTTTCCAGTAATTTTCAAAGCCTAATATATTCCTAGATTTTTATCTATTTGAATATATAAAAGAGAGAGAATATATTCTGGGAAATTTTTAAACTCTGCATTAATCATGTTGATGACTTTGCATTCTGCATTTTTGTAAATATATGAGCTGAGATGGATATAAAGGAAAAAAATATGTGTGTGTACTTTTAGCGTATAACCTATAAATCAGGAGATCAAGGACTACTGTAATGCAGTAATGCACATGTGATTACTGTGCTTTAATTGAAGCATGTATTTCTAGATTTTAAAAAGAGCTCTGAATTATTTTAATAAAAATCTGTATTACTCTTCGCACTTATATTAAGATTAAATTCTGGCATGTATATAATGCAGTAGATAAGGGCTGAGAAATAGATTCCATCCTGCATGCCAAATTTTGATCAATGGCTAGTGGTGACCCGCTGGGTAGTGTTGGTAATAACTCTGTGGTCATGTTTGGCACGAGTGGGAAAGAGGTCTGGAATTAGTTAGTGCTGTCTGTTACGAGCATTGGAGGACAAGCATGGGCATTTGTTTGGGTTCCTGCGACCTTGCATTATAATGCAGGCTGGCTCTTCAATGGTTAGTAGCATGCCTGGAACAAATGTGCTAATCATTATCTTAATGAATGAACAAATGAATACCCTCTTAGTGATTCATTTTTCCCAAATAATTTATTATTTATGATTTGACTTTTTTTAAGACAATATTTTTAGAGCAGTGTTAGGTTCATAGCAAAATTGAGAGGAAGATACAGACATTTCTCATATACCCTATGCCCCCACACATGCATAGCACCCCCTATTATCAATATCTCCCATCAGAGTGGTACATTTGTTACAATTGATGAACCTACATTGACACATCATTATTACCCAAAGCCAGTAGTTTACTTTACAGTTCACTCTTGGTGGTGTGCATTTTCTGGGTTTGGACAAATGTATAATGATGTGTATCCATCATTATATATGCATACCATTGATACCAATTACACCTCACTAAAGCTAGGGGGGAAAAGATATAAAATCCAAATTGCTCCCCTGGACTCCGGAACTGAGCTGTCTGCCCAGCATCTGCATTTGGATGTCTCAGAAATATCTAAACCCCAGCAAGCTTAGAATGGGTAGCATCATCCTCTCCCTGCAAAACTACTTTTCCTTGTGTATCCTTTCATGAGTGAATGGCACAGAAGCTTTGAAGTCCTTCTTGCTGTCTCACTCCCACATCAGGTTCAGTAAAGATTGTTGATAATATCTCATAAATATCTTGGACATTTGTCAACTCATCTCTACTTCTGCTATCTTAGTTTAGAACGTTTCAATGTATTTTTTAAATGTGAAGTCTAAGTATACAGATGAGGGCATATAAATACATGTACAGTATAATACATTCTTATGAAGCAAACACCTGTCTCCCATTCCCCTCTCCAATGTATTCTATCTGAGGTAGCCAGAGTAGTATTTCTATGCTACAAGTAAGATTATGCCATTGTATGTTTTAATATTTCAAAAGCTTCCCATTGTGCTCTGAATAAAATTCAGACTCTTTAACACTCCTTACACTGCACTTCTTGAACCCTCCTCTGGTCAGCTTCTCTTGCCTTGTCTCTGAAGTGGCCTAGCTTCTGCCTATCACCTTGCACTTAGCCCTTTAACAGATAGAACTTAAACTTGACTTAACTTTGTATCCTCTACCAGACTCAGACCTCCACTAGGCTGGAGATAATACCTCATTGACTATTCTGTACCCAAGGCAGTCCCCTTATGGCTTGGGTATGGACAACACTTTTTTCTTAAGAAAAAAGTGCCCCACCTTCTGTCAGCCTCAGTTCCACTCAAGGGTGCAGGGCTTGGCTCCGCAAGCATGGGCTGAATTTGCACCCAAACTCACCCCTGCAGCCAGGTGAGCATGTACAGAGAAAAAATACACAACCATATGCAGTAGTTCTGATGCCCCTGACCAGAAATTCTCATTATAAGCTTCATTAACACTGCCAATTTGAAGGTTGATATACTGGTAAGACATAATCTCTCCCAAAATCAAATACAATAAGAGAGTGATAACCAGTAACGAGGGGGAAATGTCTCAGTCATCCCCAATCAAGACATCCTGGAACTAAGTTGTCAAGATCTGATAAATTATCAGTGATAACTGATAATATACTCACTATTAATGCTGATAGAGATACAGCTATTTATAAAACCAATCAAATTACTAAATTCACTGTTGTGGATACACTATCCATTAACTACATGTGATTTTGCATTTATTTCCAGCTGCATTTAAGTTCACTAGTCCTTTGGGTAGGTTTCATAATGCCTTATTTTTATGGCTCCCAAAATGTTGAGACCTAAGAATCACTTGGCTTAATTATGTGCATGGAATAGAAAAGAAAATTAATAGGAAAAATTTTTCTGGGTCCATATAAGTAGGGCACTAAAGGCAGAGGGAGAATTATTAATCAGAACTAGGAATTAGAGTTGGTCCTCTAAGGTATAAAGGAAATCTCAAGGGCCTAGAGATTCCCCTTTTGTTGATTTAATACCTACACTGAAGCAGGGTTATAGTTAGCCTTTTACAGAGCTGTGTAAGATGGAGCACCTCAAAAAAGTAAAGGACAACAACCCAATGAGATCGTTATTCAGCCTTAATATTATTCTTTCAAAAGATCTCCTGAGATACACATTAGTAAATGTTTGTTGACTATGGACCTTCTGGACAGAAGAAATATGTTATTCTTGCTTCTAGTTATAACAATAAAATTCATTAAAACTGTTAATAAACTAAATGGATGTTAAGTTTTGATGATCACGAACCAGAAGTATGTTTTAAAATAGGCTACCCTTGCATATATGTAGAAATTAGACTCTGTGTATTGTATACAAAGTTATTGTTTTAAAACCAAATAGTACTCTTCTATTTGCTTCCTAAAAACAATGCTTTGCTGTATGACAAATAATTGAATAATTGCATTGTACAAAGCTGAACGCTTTTATTAAAGGATGGCTAAAATAACAACCATAGAGAACACTGGGCACTGCAGTGTAGAGTGGTGTTGGGCCAGAGGGAAGCTGAGGTCATCTCCTCCGGGACACTTTACTACTGCAGTAAATATTCCAGGTTCCAGCTTTCTCTTCTACTGTAATCTTCTACAGCTAGGACTTCTCTCAGGCAATTGGTTGTTAGTCTAAAAGTTACTTGTTCTTTTTCACTCTTTTCTTCTAATTTGGACCTCATCACTGTATTTCATATATAAATGAAAGATCTTGAAGGGGAGCAGAATTTCCCATCCCAAGATGTTCCTCTTTGGCATAAGGATTGTTTCAGGCTGATTATTTTTAAGAAATAGTAGACTCAAGAGAAGCTCTGAAAACCAAGTTTAGATTACTCTTTTGTGAGAAATATTTACATTTGTAAGGGAAATTTCTGTTTGTAAGGTTGTCTCCCTCTCTGTACCAGGAAGACGGGATGACTAAATCTCTAGAAACTCTTATCAATGGAAAAGGCAGGACTTAAATCTGCGTAACAACCTTATCCTTGTTTACTATGCTTTTCCTGGTCTCCTCCTATAACTGGTCTCCATCCTCCCCTACAATATCTTCTTTTGTCTTTAGCTGGAGATGGTATCTAAGGTCATGGCTTGGGCCATTTTGGGGAGTTACTCAGTTTTCCTGGGTATCCCCCATATTTACAGGAGGTATACATCTTATTAAACTTCTGTTTTTCTCCTGTTAAACTGTCTTTTTTATTATAGGGAGGTCTCAGCCAAGAACCTAGAAAGGTAGAGGGAGAATTATTTTTCTCCCCTACAATCTCTACACTTATTTTTTACTCCTTTTCTCTGTGGCATGTGTGATGTTTGTGGCAGAGCTTTGACTATCAAGTACTCATTGGAAATTTTAGAAAAACATCTAAGGAGTTTAAATTTAATTCTGTTACTGTTAATTTTGTATTAATAGATTTGTTTCCTATATGTTTTACAATGCACCAGTAGAAGCAAATTTTAATATTATATTCTTGTAATAAGGATCACTTAAGATATATAACAATGTGGAATTCTGTCACAGAAAAAGTGTCATAAGCAATGGGAAAATGAAACTGGGTGTTTGCCAGGTCAAGAAATTGGTTATATTTGATAGAAAGAGTTTGAATTTATTTTTATGGTGACTGAAAGCCTTTAAATTGTTTTTAGAGAAAGAATAAGAGGGGAGTAGTATTTTTAAGAATTAACTCTGAGCCCTAAACCGTGCTTGTGATACATATATATCATACTATGTAATCCTAACAATGTACTTCTTAATGGAGAAAGTATTGCCCTGATTTACAAATCAGGAGCAATATTAGAAAACTCAATATATTGCCCAAGATTGCAGACACAGAGTCAGACAGAACTGGTCTGATACTGAAACCTGTTCCCTTTCCCTACCTCTAGGTCATTTGGGATTGGTGAGGAGGATGCAATGGAGAGGAATGAAGCTAAATATACAGAAAATCATTAAGGGGCTATTTCTGTAGGTGATAGCAAGGGATGTTGAGCTCCTGAACATAGGCTATAGAGGTAGATATTGAGAGGAAAGAACAGATCCAAGAAATATTTAAGAGAAAAATATCACTAGACATGCATAATATATGGATATTGGAGAACAGGGAGAAAAGAACAATGACATTAAATTTCAGCTTGGGTCATGGAATGACAGGAGATTTTTATCAAGATTTTAAACAATGCATAAAATCTCTCCCCTTTCAGAGGGGAAAATGATGATTTGATTAATGTTGTTTGTGTTGAATTTGAAGTGCCCAATTGATAACCAGATAAAGATGTCTACCATGAAGTTAGATAAAAGTGCCTAAAGCTGTGTGAAAGGTCTGATCCCTTACAATGGTGGTAATTGATCACCCATGGAATGTATGTGCACTGGGATAAGAAGAGGGTCATAGTAGTACCCTGAGAAATATGAATATTTAAGGCAGGAGTCCATGGATGTTCGCTGAAGGATGTCTGAACCCCTTAAAGCTTTTAACATTTGTGTGTGGGGAGGAATTGCCTCCCATTTTGTAAATAGTTTTCCCAGATTAATTAGTTTCTCAAGTAGGTGTTGGGAGAGACAGTCCTCCATGGACCCTGAGTGTCTCTGCATGTTCTGCATTGTTCTTGTGTATGCCAAGAATGCAAGGTCATGATGGCCCTTTACCAGGTCATTTGTTAGAGTTGGGTTAGTGGGAGCAATCTTGAGGTATGAGCAGGCTTACATACTGCTTGCTATAAAAAGAAGGATACCCCAAACTCAGTGTTCTTCAGCTACAATGCAAACCCACTACATGTGGAACATCAATCTGAGCCCCTCCACATCACCACCATGGGACCTTGGGGAAAGGGAACCAAAACTAACACCCTGATGCTCACAGGGCTTGTTGTGCTATGAATAATGAAGTCCTTTGTCTTTGACTCAGGAGTCTGGTGTCTTCTGCCAGCATCCAAGAAATAGTAATAAGGCTAACTTAATAATTTATTAGCTTTTATATAGGGCAAAATCAAACTCTAGACCTCATAATGGATTATGATGTGTTCTTAAAAAGTTTGAATATCAGAAGTGAGAAATTAAAGTTGAGCCTATATATAAACCTGAGAAGTGATGAAGTATCAGAGTAATTTTGTGGAAGCAAAGGCTGTGGGGAGTTGTGAAGGAAAAACAAACAGGAGAGAAGGTAATCTCCCAAATTTGTAGTGTTCAAATAAACAAAGATTGAAAAATGATAAGTGAATTTGACAATTAAGTTATTTGGGATCTCAGTGGAAGCTGCTTCAGAGGAATGGTGTGGAAAGTAAACTCTGAAATAACTAGGACAATTGCTCTCAAACGTGATGGTCTCAGGACTCTTAAACTCATAAATTATTGAGGACTCCAAAGAATCTTTGTATATGTGTGATGTATCTATTAATATTTATATATCAGAAATTAATACTGACAATTTTACAAATATTGAATTATTAATTCATTTTAAAATAACCATAATAAACTCACTATATTTTAACATAAGTAACATATTACAGAAAACATTATTTTCCGAAACAAAAAATAGTCAAGAGTGACACCATTTTACATTTTTGTGAATCTCTTTAATACCTGGCTTAATAGAAGACAACTGCATTCTCATATTTGTATCTGTGTTCTGTTTGTTGTGATATCACATGTCTTGAGACCTCTGAAAAACTCCAGTATACGTTTATGGGAGAGTGAGTGAAAAAGGTGAATAATGTTTTAGTCTTATTATGAAAATAGTTTTGGCCTTGAAGACCCCCTGAAAAATGTCTCAGGTATCTCCCCAGAGTCCCTGCATCACACTTTGAGAACTGCTGGAGTAGAAGAAATCTAGATATTTATACCTGGTGTGTTTTAGTAGCTATATCAGACTACAAAACAAAGAATAAGATACTGCCACTGGAGGAAAGGAGCAAGATGTTCAAAGAAAGGTTAGTTTGTTTGATTATTTTCTTTGATTTTTTATTTAATTTTTTTTAATGTAGCATAAGATAAAATGAAACTATCTGCTGTTCAAAGACAGGATAGTGATTACCCTTGAGCAGGGGGTGAGTAGAAACTGGAAGGGGGCAGAAAGAGGCTTCTAGGGTACCGCTACTGGTATTGTTTCTTGAGCTGAGTGCTAATTCCATGACCGTACTCAGTGAGTAAAAATTAAGTGAGTTATATACATTTACCATTTCCACCTTTACTGTATGTACACTATTCTTTAGTAAACAGTTAAAATACATAAAAGGACAACGTAAGTACCAGTCACATCATCTCTAATTTTTAAAGACTTTACTCTATCAATGAAATAAGATTGATGCATAGTTTGATTGACGGATGAATGCAGAAGCATGTATGCACTGAGTTAAAATTTATATTTGCAATTTAATACAAAAAATCTAACTTTCTAAATAGGGACTAGGCTAAACATTTGTTAGAGTTATGTTTACACTTCCACTCATTTAGAAAGAGAATGTTTCTTAGTTGATGACAATCATTACTGCATGCCTGAGAGGTAAACTGATTTCCTTTCCCAGGTCTGTTAGAATGGAATTGCACCCCATCTTTTAATTTCCAGTAAACTCCTCGACTCAGTCAATATTTCCACTCTGCACAAGTTTCTTAAAAGGTAAATTTTTGGCTGGCTTAACGATTCTCTTCACTTCAGTGTTGTGAAAGGATCTTAATTAATAGCTCTTATCTGTTTTCATCCATTAATTCCAACCTCAGTCTGAGTGTGTTTTGTTGCACTCTGAGAAGGTGCCAAAAATAATTTTTAATATGACACAGAAAAATTCCCCAAGGGATGGCTTTCTTTGTTATCTATGATTCTCACTTAGTTCGGACAATTTGCAGGAAAGTCTCGACACATTTTCAGGGTACACATAAAACTGTAAGTCTGCAGCACTTAACACTAATGTGCTCCCCTGTTAAAAATAACAAATGTGTCATGACTAATAGGCTATTGTTGTGGGTTACTGAGATTGAATATGCTTAACACTTTCATAAATGTGCCAAAGGAGTGATCACTTCACCTATCTTGGGTGTCAAGACTTACTTCTTTACCACCCCCCCCCCCCCATGGAAGGTAGAACAAATATTTCATCGTTTGTAACAAAATAAGCATTACTGAAGGAAAAAGCAACTCATTCAATGGCATAGTATTAGTGAAATGAACATAGAGCCATACCATTGGAAAATTATTCTAGAAAAGAGCAGTTTTCTCTTCTTTAACACTGGGAAAAGGCTTTAAATAACAGCAGACAAGGTCTTTGAACAGTATAGCATATTCTTCCTAGCCATTCCATTAATCCATTCTAGTCTTGGAAGAACACTGGAGGCGATCTTAAAATAATAACAGTATTGTAATTACTTTCATTGTAGTAAAGTGCCCTATTCTACAATGTGATCACTACCAAGGGCAATCGTTCATACTTTCATATGCTTCTTGTTTACTTTGCAGTTTAAGCTGCATTAATCACCACTCCTTCCTTGAATTGGAAAGCACATTAAAACCAGTGAAGAATGCCTCCTTGCAGTGATATTTACTAGCAATAGGCTATGATCTGAAACATCAGTTAATCGACACACACACAGAAACACAGACACCAGCTTAGATTAAAAAGCGGTGTTAATAAATTTAAACGAGGGGCATCTGGGTAATGAGTCGGGGGAGAAAAAGAAAAGATACAGAGTTCAATTTTGCAGGAGCTTTTAAGTTACCAAAGTAATTCCAGTGAGTCAATGATCTTCTCCATATCATAGGCAGCTAATTAAAATTGCTGTACAGCCTGATGTCCTGGTAGTGTGAAATTTCACAGGTTGAAATAGCTAAAGTAATGGAGCAGAATTCTTGAATTAAACCAATTGGTATCAAGGGATTCACTCTCAGAAGACACGAAACAAGTTAATGGCCTAATCTGAAAAGCACACACAGGGCATTTTTGTAAAACTCTTGAATTTCAGGATTATGCAAGTTAGAGAAGAGCCAAGAGGCTCTAAGGGATAAAATTGCCACCCCTTTCTACTTTTTACGGTGCAGTCAACTCAATAATTCTGAAGTTAGCAATTCTTTACATGTAGGTGCTCTGGAACAGTGGTCTCTGAATATTTTTCATGCATCAGAATTCCCTGAGGGTGTCTTAAAACACAGATGTCAGGGCCCCACACTCAGATTTTCTGATGTAGTAGGTCTGGGGAGGGGTCTGAGAACTTACGTTTCTAATAAATTCCCAGCTGATGCTGCTTGCCTGGGATCACACTTCTGAGAACCACTGCTCTGGAAAACAGCAAAGTTTTCACCAATGTTCTCAAAATTAAATGTGCATATGAACCTCTTGGTTATCTTATTAAAATGTATACAAGGCACCTGGGGACCTTATGAAAATGCAGATTCTTAAGGGATTGCTCTGCTCTGTGGAACACACTCAGAGAAACAAGGATCTATAGCATCTTACTGCGAATCCATTTTTCATACCATTCTTATTGGGAGAAACTGTCCAAAGCCTAAAAGCACTGATGGGGGAAGGATTGTAAGGGAGAAAGGAGCCATTGCTGAAGTTGCAGTGAAGCTCCGAAAGAGGGTGTCATGCTAAAGGCAAACTAAGGCAACTTCATAGTTTCTCCTTAGTCTCACACTTTTTCCCCCAGGTATTATAAAAGATAGACTTTTCAATGTTTTATATTGCATTTATCTTTGAAAATTAAGTGTTCAGAGCCCAGTGGATTTGAAATTAAACATTTTTGAGTTACTTATATTCTCTCGATAGGGTTCTTTATTTTTAGAATTTCAAAAGGAAACTTAACGGAAACGACATAATTATTCCTTCTTTTTACAGAAAGCTTAGTTACCTGTTTTTGTCCCCTGTTTCAAACTTTGCAGCCATTAACTCTCTAGAGGCAATACTCAGCCTTGAAAGTACCTAGTGATTATAGACGAACCAGTGTCTAACTACTGTAGACGGTAACTAGGCATTTGAGACTATGCTTTCTTAAAAAAAAAAAGTCTTATACAAATTTTACTTGGTAAAAAACAAAGAAATAAAATAAGAACCCTTAGTCCAAACCCCAAACTATTATTTACTGTGGTCTCTATGTTGACATATATTCTGGATTGCCAGTGGAGAATTTCTTGTGCATAGAAGTGTTCTTTGTATATTTTGGATAACTGTCCTTTATCAGATGTGTCTTTTGCAAATATTTTCTCTCAGTCTTAAGTTTGTCTTCTCATTCTCTTGACATTTTCTTCCTCAAAGCAGAAGTTCTTAATTCTAATGAAGTCCAGCATATCAGTTATTTCTTTCATGGATCCTGCCTTTGGTGTTGTACCTACTAAACTTCTTGAAGGTCATCTAGGTTTTCTCCTGTGTTATCTTCTAGGAATTTTATAGTTTTGCATTTTAAACTTAGGTCTGTGATCGATAAGGGATCCTTTTTGACAGTTATAAAATAAGGCTCATAACTCACCTTAAACCAGAAGATTGCTATACCACGTGGACATTTTAACAATGTGTATTTAGCAGGACCCCTTGCCAGGTTATTGATCTATGTGTAAAATAATAGAATGTGGGTAATGCACATAACATAATGGTGAAGATTGGTTTGTGTATTCATAATTATAAAAATTATAACTGATGTCTGAACGAAGTCCAAGGGGAGTCTAGAGAGTGTAATTGATTACAATAGATGAGAAAATGGAGGAAAATTATGAGAGGGTGAACTTCTTGAAAATAGTAGACCATTCCTTACTTTTCTTTATGTCTCCAATGTGTTGCCTGATGTCTGTAAGTCAGATGTAAACAAATGTTGATGTATGAATGTGTGACAGAGTTAACAGCTTTGATTTCTTCTCCCTTACTAGATGATATGTGTACTAGGGTAGAATACCATCCTCTTTGACCGATATTATATCTCTTACAGTATCTAGCAAGATACCCTATCCATAGTAAGAAAGAGAGAAAACAAATTCATATTTATGGAGTGGTTACTAATCATTATGCAACAAATAAATTTTTTCTATATATTATGTACTAGACTTGGTTTGTATACATCATCTTTTGACATATATTATTTCATTTGTGTTTCTTGAAGTGGCCTAAGGTAGGACTTTGATTAAAAGCTTAAGTTGTCAAGACTACACTAGCCATGACAAGGTCCCATGGTTCACAGAATATTCATAAAGGGAGGTAGAGACCCTCCACAAAAATTGTAAAGTAGGAGTGGTAGAACAACCAAATACTCCTTAGCCCTGGTATGCGAGACCATGCCCAGGCCAGTCTGAATTTTTGTGAGCCCTCAGATAGACTTATTGACTCTCATATGCAAGTGCCGACCCACCTTAGTTCTTCAGTATTTTGGTCTGAGAGTAAGAAAAAGCCCTCTTCACTCTGCTTCAGCCTACAGCCAACGGTCTGAAAGTAGGTACACTGAGACTTTTATTCAGTCCCCTTTACTTACTCCCTAGAACAAATCAACTAGTGGGCTAGACAGAAGGCGGTAAAGCCCGATTACCCATATTAACAGTAAGCAAGCTAACAGGTTGGAAAACATTCATAATTGTACAGTTTTTAGTAACTCATTTAACTTTAAGGAAAATTACACTGTTAAAGAGGATCACCGAAAAATTATTTCAAAACTGAAGATAGCTAAAAATCTAGTTTTGGTTTATAATTGATTCACATTTGAAAATCATTCATTAAAGAGTTCCATTAAACATTTTTGAATACCTACTCTATATCAAGGACTGTTATAAGAGTTCAAAGGTAAATACTAGTATTCCAGTAATAACCGTTTTAGTAACATCATATTATTAAGCACCTACTATCTGCATGGCACTTTATGTATTCTCTCATGCTTTAAAACAATCCTTCACTGTGGGTTTTATTTTTCTCCTTTTATGAATAATATCACAGGTTCAGAGAAATTAACTGACTGACCCAAGTTTACAGAGCTAATGAATGACAACAATTGGGAGTAAAATCCTCCTCTTTCTGACTCTGAAGCATTGTCTATTTTGCCATCCTGCCTTTGTGAATTCAATTCTCAATTCCTCCATTATTTCTGGATTAAAAAAAATAAAAAGAACATACAATTAACACATATATCAACAGGATGACCATATAAATTATTCTCTAACCAAGGATACTTTTGAGAGTAAAAGAGGAGTATTAAAAATTACTGCAGGTAGTTATTGTTCAATGGATATAAAGTTTCAGTTATACTAGATGAATATGTTCTAGAGATCTGTTGTATATCATAGTGCCTATAGTTAACAGTACAGTATTGTGTTCCTCAGAATTTGCTACGAGGGTAGATCTCGTGTTAAATATTCTTGCCACAGACACAGACAAATGAAATAAAAAACAAAAAAGCAAAAGAACACAAGGAAACTTTGTGAGGTGTTGGATCTGTCTATTACCTTGACTGTGGTGATGGTATCATGGATGTTTGCATATGTCCAAACTCATCAAACCCCAAATTGTATATATTAAATATGTGCAGTTCTTTGTATATCAATTATACCTCAATAAAACTGTTTAATAACAGCTTAAAATATTACCCCAGGAGGCTGGCCCCGTGGCCTAGTGGTTAAGTTCAGTACACCACTCATCGGCGACTATGCTGTGGTGGCAACCCACATACAAAATAGAGGAAGGTTGGTACAGATGTTAGCTCAGGGTAGAACTTCCTCTGCAAAAAAAAAAAAAAATTTACCCCAGGGCAGTAAGTATAACCTGTGGTATATGGTCCTTTTTGTATTAAAGTTCCAGGCAGAAAGTAGATGACACATTGGGAGGAATTTAACTGAAAATAATTCAACAAAAGAATAAAGTACAGAGATGTGGGTAGTGTAAGACATCCAATTTGGATGGCGAGATCCCATGGACTAGCAACAGCAGGCTTGAGGGAGAAGAAGCAGAGCAGTGCTGGCTAGAGCCCTGTGAGAGCTGGAGCTATCAGCAGGAAAGAGGGGCTGCCTTTCAGAATCATAGATGTGAAGGAAGGCAGACAGTACCAGGTCTGGAGTGGGCAGTAATACTTGCCCCAGCCTTTCTCTCCTCCTGCACTGCAGTCTCCTGCTGGTGCTTCTTGTTGATCAAGTCCAACTAGAATCCAGAGGGCTGCTGGCTAATATCCTCGGTAGAGGTCAGCCTCTTAGGACCTAGAAGAGAGCAGAAAATGGAGAAGAATGGATTTAAAGGCAGAAACAGAATAACCAATATGGATGGGCTTCTGATCATATCACCTATTATAAAAATGAGCGAAACAAATTTAAATACTTGAATGTCTCTAGTCTTGTCCAATAATATGGGACTCAGCATGAAGCTATTCTTATTACTGTCCTACTCTGAATTTGAACCCCGTTACTGATAAGTGATACTGAGATGAACCCTGTATCCAAATTCTCATAATTTTTGGGGGGGTGGGGAGACTGATTTTCTTGGTAACCTATCTAGTAACCAGTCCTTCTGGGAGGTGACATGCTTAGTGATAAAAAATCAGGAAGTCTGAAGTCTTACCAACCTGGCTTTACAACTGAGTTCTCCCCCTAGCTAACTGTGTGACTATGAGTATTGTCTTCTCTGAGTCTCAATTTCCTTTTCCGTGATATGGAGCAATAAGACTGACCTCCAAAAGACATAACATATGAAATGCACTTAGCAGGTACCTAACATATAGCCAGAGGTAAAAAATAGTACTTATTACTATTACCATTAATATTGTTGGTATCATTAATATAATATTTAGTTATTATCCAAGAGAAAAGTGTATTAAATTTTTCCAGTGTGTTGTACTCAGTCTGACTGCCTATTTGCCTAGATGTCAACCATAATGTTGTCCTCTGCTCACTTACTGGGATGTCCAGTTTGACTTCTCTGACACTCCAGGGTTTATATGATTGGACCCCCTCCATCAAGAATTAGGCCATCCCTCACATAGATCTATGTATATATGACAGCCACTAACAGGAATCAAGAGTGGGAATGATAGTGGCGATATAATAGCGTCTAAGAAAAAAAAGGTAGGTAAAATCATGGGTTCATTCAACCCAATGGTTTCTTGTTACGCCTACAGTAATTATGATTAGCTTAAAATTCTCACTCAGTGCCAGGTCCTTTCATGTCTAGGGCTTAGCTTTTCAGTATCTATGGAGTTCATTTTTATTTTTATATATATATATTTTTTAATTCAAATGTAGGTTCAAGAAAACTGTCTTTGAAAAGCATGCAGAGCCATCTGCCTAAATATCTAAACCATAAGCAAAGAGAGTGGGTAAACACTTGGCTCCCATTCAGTTATGGCTCTAATGTGAATATGTATTTATTATGTATTCATTAAGGTTCTTATGGATAACCTAATACAAATTTTTAAAGACATTTTCTCTTTCATTCTTTTGTATTTGAAAAAGAGAAACAGAATTCCTGAGATGCATTTTTTTCCTGCTTTTTTTTTTTATTAATGTTATGATAGATTACAACCTTGTGAGATTTCAGTTGTACATTTTTGTTAGTCATGTTGTGGGTACACCACTTCCCCCTCTGTGCCCTCCCCCCACCCCCCCTTTTCCCTGGTAACCACCAATCAGATCTCCTTATCAATATACTAACTTCCACCTATGAGTGGAGTCATATAGAGTTCGTCTTTCTCTGTCTGTAGAACTCAGGATCTGTTAATTCAACAGAATCGCAAAAAGAGAAAAACATTTTCTTTTCAGTTTGTAGCAACAATTACTCCATGTTGTATAGTATTTATGTTATAGTATCCACCTTCATATTATTTCTCCTCAAATTCTTCGTGTCAATCTCACTCAACATCCACCTCTCTAAAAGCACACCTGTTAAAAGTAGTGACAAGTAAAAACCACTGCAGCCATCACCTTAACTGGCAAGAAGATGTGCTTGTAATAATATTCAAACTGAGCATCACTTCTCAAAGCTCATGGTCTTTAGTCATCTCTAACATCTTTTAGTCCTTTTCCATATAGTTCATTGTCAAGTGGAGATTTGGCTAATTTCATCACTGTTGATAACCTCTAGGTGTGCTTTAAGAAAGAGATTCTGAAACTGGAGCCCCAGTTTTCAAGAATTAAGATTCACAGTGTGTGGCAGTTCAGTTGTGCTAATGGCCCAAACTGTTCACCCTTCCTTGTATCCTTGCCCTTTTCCATAGAACCTAGCAGTTCCTTCTCACTCCGGCAGGTCATTTTGCTTCTCCCCTCTTTTGTTCTGGACTCCTCCATGGGACTTGCTTTGGCCAGTAGGATGTTAGCAGACTTGACTCAAGCAGAGGCTTGAAAAGGTACTTACATGTTTCCACTTCCTCTCTTGCTCATCTTCGTTTGCCTTGAGACCATGCCTACTGGGAGAGACACATGGAGAGAATTGAGTCATCACTCACGAAGGAGTGATGTGGCCATCAGGAAAGGCCTAAGAGAGGAAGTGATATGAATATTGAGCTGTCTCATAAACATTAAAGGGAATTTATCAGGTAGACTATGGAGCAGAAGGATATTTCAGGTGGGAGAAATGGCATGTGAAAAAACTATAAGGTATGAAAAAACTTGGAATATTTAAAAAACTCAAATAGCTGGATGGGAACCATCTGATCACAAAGGTCATCATATGGCATGCTAGGAGCTTGGATTATATCTTACAATTTTACCAATGGGAAGTTGAAGAGATTTTTAGCAAGGATTGGTAAATGAATATGAATTAATATTTAAATGAATATGATTTTAAATCAATATTTTGGCAGCAGGTTCGAGAATGGACTAGAGATTGCAGAGACTGAAGGAAGAGAACCTGACTAGGAGATGACTGAAATGGTCCAAGTAAGAGATGGTGGCTACCAAGTTTAAGGCATCAAAGTGGGAGATGTGCAAAGAAGTGGATTCAAGAAATATCTAGGAGTAGAATTGACAGACTTGGTGAATAGTTGAATTTGGATAAAGAGTGAGAACAAACAGTTCCCAGGTTTATGGGATTATTCATTGAGATAGCATACGTGAGATGAAACAGACTTTGGTTGAAGCGGGGAGGAAAAAGTGGAAGGGGTGTGCCATGAACTCAGCTTTATAGTAGTGCAATATGAACGTCATCTTAGATGTCATTAAGACAATGGTCTAAGTTGGTGGAAGAGCATAAATTTGATTAAATACGAGTGTTTCATCGTGGCATCCCTAAACTGTGGTTTAGCTAGAAATGCAAAATTATAAGTGAAAGGGGAAACAAAGAGGGCTATATTATTCTTTGATTGGGTCTTTCTAATAAACAGAACCTGAGGCATAGCAGGTTAAAGAGCTGATAATTTTTTTAGGAGATGGAAATCTAAGGCAGAATTCATGAGGAAAAGGCAAGTAAAGATGTGAAACAAAGTTTGTGTTACCCTGTTGGCTACCATTTCATGGCAAGCCAAGAAGGGATACTAAAGGCTGCTCAGCACATGGGTTCACTCAGCATCTGAGATTTCTCTGGGTAAGTCATGAGGTGAAATTGTGCCTCAGAGTAGTCTATGTGAGTCACTAATAATCTTGTAGTATACTGCCCCATCCAAGTTATGGAAGCAGTGAGATGACTGGTGACTAAGGCTGTTGGGTTGGTCTACCTAGCTATGTGATAGGAGCGAAGTGGGAGAGTCTAGCAGAGCCAAATGACTGATTGGCACCTCTCCTACGTGATGTGGTCAAAAAGACTATGACATAACTGGAAGGAAGGAGGCAGTAAAGGGAATCTGAGGATGTTCATAAGCCTTGTATCCAATACCATATATCAACACAGCACAATCTAAAAAACCTTAATTTTGATTCGAAAAATAAAGCTGGAAAACTGGACATATAATACCATTTCAATAAAGTTGAAAACAGCAAAATAATGGAACATTTTAAATAAAAGCATGCATATGCTGTTAAAGCAAAAAGAAAACAATAGGCTGGTAAACATCAATATCAGCAAAGAGATTACCTCTGGCAAGAAGAAGGGGGCTATGATAAGGGAAAACTATGTAAGAACCTTGAAGTATATTTGTAGGTTTGTTTCTGAACTTAGTTGGAGGGACTTGCATATGTCTTTATGATTTTTTTGTATACCATCTTTCTATAGTGAAATGTTTCATTGGAGAAAATGAAATAATAATCACTAAAACTTTGGGGCATTCATGTAAAACTGTACCAAAAGTAAAGAAAAATAAATGGAACAAAAATAAAACAAACCAGTGAATGGGAGGAAAAAAGCTAAAGAACAAGAAATCATGTAAAGTAGGAAAAAATAGGATGGCAAAAATACATCCAAACATATCAGTGATTACTTTGCATATGTATAAGCTAATTTGACTATTTAAAAGATAGATTCTCAGATTGGTATTTAAAACAAGCACAACTCAGCTATATTCTATTTACAAAGACATATATGATAAAACGGTGGTTAAGATTGAAAATGAAGAGAAAATTATATGTTAGACATATGATTAGAAGGAGAAGGCAACAGCAGCAATATAAATAGCACACAAAAAAGTATTCAAGGTCAAACAGGGACAGATTGATAACAGTTGTTAAAAGTTCCATGACTGCCTTAACATAAAGAGAACTTTCATGATGGGCTCAGCATCTAACCGCACAATCGCAAAACATAAAAAATGTGAGAAACTCCTCCAAAATACAGAGGAAATGGGCACATAAGTAACACCAGCAAGAGGTATTACAGATGGTGAGAAGAGGACCAAACAATGGACCCAAACAAAATGACAATTGGTGTTCCTGTAGAAAAGCTGATAGTAACCAGCAGAAGCAATAGTGCAAGACTTAGTAATCTATGTGATGTCAAACAAACAAAAAGAGCAATAAAAACGTGCAGTTTGAAAGGTGCACAATTGTAACTGGCAAAATTACTGAAAATTTACTAAAATCAATATATATCCTTATTATTTATTAAATTTCAAGGATGAAAGAAAAAGATCATACAAGCATTCCGCGGAGGATATCGTTACATACAAAGGAAAACCAATCTGAATACTTTCAGTATTCTTTTCCATGATACTAGATACTAGAAACCCAAAATTTTGATAGAAAAATATTTGTAACTCCATACATCTTATAAACAGATAAGAATTCATCATATGTTAACCTGTTAACACCCACAAAACATTCTCTTTTGGCATATATGGGCTCAAGCATTTATCACCAGAGCGCTCTTCCTGACCAAACTAGTCTCACATTGAGAATGGAGACTCAGACTCAGGAAGGAAATTTTGGTTTTCAGAGACAGGGTCTGCTTGGGCTGCCATAACAAAATACCATAGACTGAGTGGCTTAAACAACAGGAATTTATTCCCTTACGGTTCTGGAGGCTAGATGTCCAAGATCAAGGTCCCAACCTGGTCAGTAGTTCTTGATAAGAGCTCTCTTCCTGGTTTGCAGACGGTTGCCTTCTCGCTGTGTCCTCACATGGCCTTTTTTTGGGCACGAGTGTGTGGAGAGAGAGAGCAAGCTCTTCGGTGTCTCTTCTTATAAGGACACTAATCATATCAGATCAGGTCCCCACTCTTATGACCCCACTTAACTTTAATTACTTCCATAAAGGCCCCATCTCTAAATAGAGTCACATTAGGTGTTAGGGTTTTAGTGTATGAATTTAGGGGGGGACACAAACATTCAGTCCATAACAGATAGGAAAAGAACTTTAAATAATTTAAACATAAATCCTATTAGGATTGCATATGTGCAATTAAAAACCAGTATCTAAAGTCACACAATATAAATATACCAAGTAAAATTATGTAATAAATAGATTTAGATTGCATGTTATGTCGATAAAAACTCAGACATGAAATAGGTTGTATCATAATTTAATGTTATTTTTCTGTAATCCATAGCTACTTTTCTGACTTGATACTACTATATTTAGTAATTTTTATTTTAATCTTTTTCTTGTTTTTCTATAACCATCTAATTCTTATTAATTATTTTATTATGCTAAAAGGTGATGATTTACTGTTTCAATGATGCAGGTACATTGTAAAGCACTCTAAGCATCTGGTAATTACTAATGTTTGCCATTTTTACAACTTATCTCTTGTAACTCTAAATTCATTTACTAATAACATGAGAAATCTCCTCAATCAGCAGTTTCATTGAATTCACATTAAATTCCCAAAGCATTTGTGATATCGTTTTCGTTATTCAGCAGTCTTTTTGCCTGAAACTTCTTAGTACTTCTGCATAACCTAAGAAAACTGACAATATAGTTGAATATCCAGGAGTGCTCAAATAAGAGCTTGCTATTTTTTCTGAATTTTCAGTGTAATTTGTCTCTTTTATTGAAATTTAATTTTGAAATTAATTATTAAGCGTAATTTATATAGGATTAATACCAAATTATTTTAAAAGTATATTAGGTAAAAAAACATGATTTTATTAGAGTTTAAAAATATCAAATAGAAAACTGTCATAAAAAATAATCTACAGGGGCTGGCCCCGTGGCCGAGTGGTTAAGTTCGCGCGCTCCGCTGCAGGCGGCCCAGTGTTTCGTTTGTTCGAATCCTGGGCGCGGACATGGCACTGCTCATCAAACCACGCTGGGGTGGCGTCCCACATGCCACAACTAGGTGGACCCACAACGAAGAATATACAACTATGTAACGGCGGGGGGCTTTGGGGAGAAAAAAGAAAAAAATAAAATCTTTAAAAAAAAAAATAATAATCTACAATTTATCTTATTACCAAATCCTTTCCTCTTTTCATTTTCCTCTTTGTATTGTCACAAGATATATAAAAGTGATACAATTGACTTGCAAATTTTAAATCTGGTTTCAAAATGTCACTGTATTACTTGTTTTTTAAATTTAAGATTGATCAGTTAATCCGTTTTATTTGGATCTATTTTATTTTTTTCCAAAATTGCTGCAGAATGAAAAGGATAAAAATTATTCTATAAAATGCAATAAGGCAAATTATTTGTGTCTGTATTTCTGATATCGACTATTAAAAGGCAAAAAGTATTCCTCACAATGTCATGTATACATTGGCTCTGAGGAAGAGGAAAAATTGACAGAAGACTAAATTTACTACGAAAAGAGTGTATGAGGAAGATTGAACAATTTAGATGTAAACATTCTATGTGAAAGGATAATAAATGTAAATCGGTATTTGTTTTCTGAACTATAACTTGAAACTTGTTTTAAACAGAACTTTGAGAAATTTATATATAAATACACACAATATAGATATATGAATATGTAAATTACATGTATACACATTTATACTCTAATTATTACAGGTTTTATGTATTTTATGTCATAGTAAATTAGAACCAGAAAAGTCATATGCTTGAAAATTTATCCTTCATTTATATATTTCTCTTAAGATGTTACAACCTTGGCCCTTAAGCCCAATTCCAGCCAGAACTCTCTTTAATCCCATGATTTCATGTCTCAGTCACTCTTGGGCCTTGAAGATCTCTATTGTATTCTCTATATATGGTCAGTCAATTAGAGAGAGAGCATGGGAATTTCTGCAGAAGTTTTAAAAACCAGTCTTGGAAGTAATGTATATCACTTCTGTCCAAATTTCATTGGCTAGAATGCAGCCATATGGCCCCACATAACTGCCAAGGGGCAAAGAAATGTGTGAGTCTCAAAAGAGAAGAAACACAGATATTGGTGAAACAGTATTCTGTGCCACAACATTTTAAAAAATGTTTTCTACCACAAGGATGTATACATTATACTTAAGAAATTGACAAAATCAGAAAATTAGATTTTCATCTTTCTCAGGAACACAATAAAATGAACAATGATTTTTACTTATCTAACTTGAATCTTATTAAACATGTAGCTAGACTTTGTGCCAATCCTTTCATATACTTAACCCTGAGTATATCTTTGTCCTAAATCTCTCCCACTGAAAATAGGGAAAAAAATCCCCTACCATTGTCAATCCATGTGTTTTCTTTATAATAATAATAGTGTTTTTCCTATGATAAACTTTCTACCATGCATTTATAGTGCCCTTTTAAAAATTATGTTGGACTAACAGTTATTCACTGTGAAAATGATTAATGTTTTTCACTTGTTGTTTTTAATTTTGTCTAATAGCAAACACACAACTATCTTGGTGATACATAGGCCCTGTGCTCAAAAGATGATAAAGTAACAGAAGATAAAGGATAAGTGGTATTTATTCTTTTGTTTAACAGAATTTGTGTGAATTAAGGGGTGCAGAAATGGTCAGTGATGCTGTCACAAAACGAAAATGAAAAATATTACCATTTTACTCGTGTGCTTACATTCTGCGTTTAAAGTCAGGGGTCAGCACTCTGCCTGGTTTTGTAAATAAGGTGTTATTGCAACACAGTAGCACCCATTTGTTTATGTACTGTCTATGGCTGATTTCAAACTACAATGACAACAGTTGAATAGTGCGACGGAGACTCTGTGGTCCACAAAGCTGAAAATATTTACTATCTAGACTTTTCCATGAAATGTTTGTCTACCCCTGGTTTAAACGAATGAGGGGTGAACATTAAGTTTCCTTTTACCATTACAAAATTTCCGTTTTTATCCCACAGAAAACAAACTAAAAGCTATTAAAATCCAACCAGAATACCTGGTTAACAATGTTGGTTGTTTAGTTTCAGAAAGGTTTGATCTGAAATTGAATTAAGGTACCCTGGGTAACCTTACTGAACAGCATTTCTTTATAATGATTTCCTGCCTGTGAAGGGCAGTTTTGAATGTACTTGATAGTTGTCTTTCCTTTATAAATATATGACCACAAAAACAAATTGTCAATACAATTACAGTTTTTAGTCTCAGATATTTCATATTGCGGTGATATAAGTTTTAATATTTGTAAATAGTTTGAAAAATAGGTATAAAGGGGCTTCAAAATGTGGCATAAATCTTACGCCTACCTGGGGCATGTTTTAAATAGGAGGCCTGTAAGGAGTTGCTAAAATAAGGCTTTACATCCTCAAACCTATTTGTGCAATAAATAATGCATCACACATTCCAGTCTGAATGGAGCATACTGAGGTGCCTAATTTCCATTTTAATCATAAGTATTAAAATTGCATACAAGATTTTATTATTTAAAAAATATCTAAAACAAAATATAATGGTATAAGCCATTCTTATCAAATGACTATATAAAAAGACAGATTAGCCCCATTAAGGGCAAATGTGCTCTAGTTGCTAGGGCCATTAAAAAGTAGGAAATTATATTTCATTATTTAAGGTCTTCCCACCTAACTGTTAAAAATTAAAGTAAAAAAATCATAAACGGTTATTGCCAATTTCAGGGTCAAAATTACAATGGATTGTTTTTATTTCACTCAGAGACACATGTATTTCATAATGTACTACCAATCTACACTGGGGTATGATTTTTTTTCCATTTAGGTTGGAAACTGAATGCTACAGAGGGTGTGCCAAATCTAGGTTCATAAAATGTGTTTTTCCTATTTTCACATGGAAGTCGTGTAAAAACTTTTATAGCAATTTCTCTGACTCTTTATAGTGGCATTAATGATTAAAATGAATAAAGATGCACACAAAAATTTAACTGTGGGTGTAAAAACTTAAAGCATAATTTTGGAATTTGCCTTGTTAATATGTTGCACTTTATAGTGATTTTTTTTTTAAGTTTTGTATATATTCTCAGAATTCAGACACCTTGTGGGATGGCCACACAGTGTAAAAGGGATGCCTTCAGAGGTCAGTCTTGGCCAAAACTACAAAACAGATGATTTGCTCTCAAAGATCCTGCCGCCCATCTTATAATCACTTTCCTATTTGAAGTTGCCCCCAGCTGTGTGTTAACTCCGTGCGGCAGCTCTGATTTCCTAGGCAGCATTTCTAAAAATATTTTACCAGACCAACCGCAACAGTAAGGATGCTTGTTACAATATACAGATTCCTTGACCAAGGTTCCGTCTTACTATACAAGATTCTGAGGGAGGTAGGCCTGGGAATCAGTCCAAATCTAGTCGTAGAAAGTAGGCTAATGGCAGACAGTGTCATAATGTATTATCCCTCTGAATTAGATATTGCCATTTTAAGAGTATTCTTTATGAGAAAATTACTTAAAGAGGAGGAAAGTGTTGAGTTGGAAGGATTTCAGGTAAATTGGGAAGATTATGTAGATATGTGGGAGCTTCCTTTTTTTATACTTCTCTACTTATGGTGCAAGGTGGGTATCTGGAGGCTCCATGCTTGCTCCATCTATAAGTGTGATTTTGACTTATTTAGCTTAGATTCCACTACCTGGGCTGTCTAATAGAAACTGCTCCTAGGAAATTTCCTAACATGGTAGGTAATGGCATATTTGCCTACAAATTTATGCAGTAATTTGAAGATTTTAGACATTTTTCCGTTTTTAGGAAAATGATGCATGTTAGAGAAACGTTTCTTACCAAGTCAGACTGGATACCTAAATGACTGGTTTAAATATTTTATGTATTTGAAAACATGGGTCCTGTGACTTTAGATATGGTTATCTCTTTATGTAATTCTTATTTTTGAACAAATATATAATATTTATTAAAAGTAAAATCTTCAACTTTTTTTTTAGTATTTAAACCATCTATAAATATAAGAATCCAGTTATCCATTGTTGCCCAGAATAAAGTCATTTTTGTTTGAAATCATTTTTTAAGAAAGCCACTTACAGACAAACTGGTTAAACCTGTTAAATCTGAAAACTAGACCCATGTATTTTTGTTTACTCAGAAACAAAACAAAAGAGGAGCCTTATCATTTTGCTTATGAGAATAAGAATAAGAAGAGAAAAATCCTGCAGTAAATGAGATAAAAGGGAATTAGAATTGTAATGTTCCTTAGGCAAGATAGAAAAAACCTAAATGGAACAACTATACACTAACAAATTGGACAACCTAGAAGAAATGGAAAAATTCTTAGAAACATACAACGTACCAAGACGGAATAAGGAAGAAATAGATAACCTGAACAGATCGATAAGTTGTAAGGAGATTGAATCAGTAATCAAAAATCTCCCAACAAAGAAAAGCCCAGGACCATATGGCTTCACTGGTGAATTTTACCAAACATTTAAAGAAGAAATAACACCAATCCTTCTCTAGTGTTACATGGCCAGCATTACCTTGATACCATAGCCAGATAAAGACACTACAAGAAAACTACAGGCCAATATCCCTGACGAATATAGATGCAAAAAATCTCAAGAAAATACTAGCAAACTGAATTCAGCAGCACATTAAAAGTATCATTCCTCATGACCAGTGGGATTTAGCCCTGGAATGAAAGAATGGTTCCTACAAAAATCCATAAATGTAATACATCACATTAATAGAATGAAAGAAAAAGATCATATGATCATCTCAATAGATGCAGAAAAAGCATTTGACAAAATTCAATATCATTCATGATAAAAACTCTTAACAAATTAGGTATAGAAGGAACATACCTCAACATAATGAAGGCCATATATGACAAGCCCACAGCTAACATCATACTCAATGGTAAAAGGCTGAAAGCTTTTCCTCTAAGATCAGGAATAAGACAAGAGTGCCCACTCTCACCACTCCTTTTCAACATAGTGATGGGAATCCTAGCTAGAGCAACCAGTCAAGAAAAAAAAAATAAAAGGTATAGAATTGAAAAGGGATCAGTAAAATTGGTTCTATTTGCAGATGACATGGTTTTATATAGAGAAAACCCTAAAGACTCCACCAAAAAACTGTTAAATTTAATCAACAAATTCAATAAAGAAAAGAACTGAATAGAAAATTTTAAATGGGGGAAAGAATCATTAACATATTGAACACCTACTGTGCTATGTACTCGACACCTACATTATCTCATTTAATCTTCATGAGAACTCTTGGTTGAGCATGGTGTTAATTTACAGTTTGCAAATAATGAAATGGAGGCACAAGTATTAAATAAATTTCCATGCTATGTATCCCATATGGGGTTACTTATATGCTACTTGGAGGCTTAAAAAAATGATATATAGGGGCCAGCCTGGTGGCGCAGCAGTTAAGTTGGCACGTTCTGCTTCGGTGGCCTGGGGTTCACTGGTTCAGATCCTGGGTGCAGACCTGTGCACTGTTTATCAAGCCATTCTGTGGCAGGCATCCCACATATAAAGTAAAGGAAGATGGGCACAGATGTTAGCTCAGAGCCAATCTTCCTCAGCAAAAAGAGGAGGATTGGTGGTGGATGTTAGCTCAGGGCTAATCTTTCTCAAAAAAAAAAAAAAGGGAGAGAGATAGACAAGGTGAATAAATGCCAAAGCAAAATCAAGACAACTGATGAGCAAGTTTGGTATCTCACTAACTAAAATGGAATACATATTCCTTTGACTAATTCAGTGTAGTAGAGAAGTAATTGTCAATATAAAAGTAAATCTAAGTAATGTTCAGGTTTTCATTTCAAAATTATCGAATCAAAATATTATCTCTTTTAAAACTAACCTAAGTAAGTGCTATGGTCTAAATATGTCACCCCAAAATTCATATGTTGAAACTCTATACCCCAATGTGATGGTATTTGGAAATGGGGTCTTTGAGAGGTAATTAGATCGTGAAGGTGGAGCCCTCGTGATGGGATTAGTACACTTATACATAGAGACAGGGGAAAGCTTGCCTCCTCTTTCTCTGCTCTCTTCCGTGTGAGGACCCAGCAAGAAGATAACCATCTTTGAACCAGGAAGAGGGCTCTTGTCAGAACTCAACCATGCTGGGACTCTGATCTTGAACTTCCCTGTCTCCAGAAGTGTGGAACTAAAGAAACAACTTAACAATTTAAGGATAAATGTATACATAAATTAATGCTTTTCTTTTATTACATTGTCTAATTATCATTATATCTTTACTTATAGAGCTTAATGGAAAGTTACGAGTTTAATAAAAACATTTTCTTTCAAGTCATGATTTCTGTAGAAAGATAATATTTCAAAATCTATTAATGTGTTTTTCTTTGAATATTTCCTTATGCCATCAGAGTGCTCTGTGGACGCCAGGGAGTCCTATATTATACCTGGAGAGCAAGAGAAATAGTCATTGTTGACCTTTTGAAATCTAAAACAGCCAATTTTTAGAAATAAGAATTTTGAAAACCAAACTTTCACTTTTAAGAGCAGGCACTTGAGAGAGAAAAGTAGAAACCTCAGCTGGGTTAAAGATGGAACATAAGCCAATGGGGGCCTGTGAGTAATTTCCAAAATTGAACTCTGGGACTACAAAGGGTTCCATTTCTAGGGTTAAGAATGGGGTGGTTTGGAAGAGGAGAAATGGTAACAGGATTCATTTAGGCAGAGAATGTGATTTGTTAAGGAAAAGTTTCCACATGCCGCATTTGAGTACACAAGTTCTGTGAAGGCTAGTCAACAGCAGGGGACCAAGGATTGGCATAAGGATGACCTTCATACCAGAAATAATGGCAGGGATCAGGAATATCCAAAGCAGGTACTATTCCATGTCCAACGGCAGTGCAGGAGCAGCTGTAGCTTCTGTGGAAACCAACATCCAGAGACCAAGTGGCACAAGACCTTTCAGTGGAGACAACTGAGGAACAGCTCTGACTGTTTACCCCTGATGCTATAGTAAGCTTCCCACTGTTTCAAATAGAACCTTGGGAAACAACAGAGACCACATTAACCTAAAAGAGGCTCACATGTAAGTTTGAGATGATTAGAATCTCAAAGCAGAAATCAGGACAAGATAGAGGTGAAGGCAAGCAATTTGTTCAAAACACTGTAGTAGGGTTCCCTCAAAAGAAAGTAATTCCTTGATCAAAATTTACTTGGTATTCTCATGGGGCAGGAATCAGAGTGAATAATTACTGGGAGACAAAGTTCAATGATTGAGGGGTAGTTGTACATCATCATTCCTATAATTTTTTTAATTGGTCAGCTCCAGTTTAAAGTGGTCCATGGAATATATTTGCTAGCATTTCCTCCTCAGTATTTATTGCTCCTTGGAATTTGTAGAAACAAACTGCTTTTCTCAATTCTCAAAATTGCCTTTAGGCACAGAAGTTTGAGTCAATGCTCATAAGTGAGAAAGCACAGCTTTTTACAAAGATAACTATTAGTGGGAAGGCTACAATTTTCCCCACTTAGAGGTTTGAAATAAGAACTAATGAGCAAAGTGAGTTGTATTAAAGAAATATATTTTAAAATTTACATTTCTTATCTGAGTCAATGTAACTCTATATCTTAAAACTGTTACATTTGAAATCAGGGTTAATTATGTTTTAGTCAAGAATGTTTTTACTTTGCCTTTTAGGAATAGTGAAGCATGCATAATGTGATATTCTAGCACCATACACATAGTCAATTGTGTGTGTAAATTATGGGGTCAAGTATAAAAGAGTAAACTAATCACTTTACAAATGAAGTTTTATGAAAACTTCATAAATAGATCACTTAAGCAATGGCTTCATAGAAGAGACGGTTTTAGACTAAAATTATATATATATATATATATCTGGAAGAGATGATATAGCAAAATCTTCCATTATATTCCTGATGGGAAAATTGAGGGATTTATTTCTTACGCAATTCTGCATCCAATTGTAAATACTTATTGTTTCCAAAAATAAATGCTATGGAAAAAACTCATCTTCTGAATCTTTAAACAGTTTGATATTTTTGATGTTTTATTGCTTCTTTCTAATCATGCAGAAATTTCAAAGTATCTTTAGATGGAAAATTTATATAGCAATAAAGAGCATAGATTGCTACATTCAGTAAAAATATTAAATCACAGAATAATATATATTATACAGTACTATTTTATATGGCTCCAAAATAAGCAAAACTAAATAGCATGTTTTTAGAGATACAAACAAATGTAACAAAACTATTTTTAAAAGGTAAAGGGATCAGGCCATCTGATAACTTCTACATCTGGAAAGGAGTGCTAGAGAATTACCAAGTTTCCTGGTGAGGACAATTAAAAGACTTAGATGAACTTTTAAAAATAAATTCCTTAGTGCATCAAATAGCTCATAATAGAATAAGAAATTACTAGACCAAGATGTAGGGGGATTTCAAGAATCAAAAGAGGTAAGGGGCCGGCCCAGTGGCACAGTGGTTAACTTCATACATTCTGCTTCGGTGGCCCGGGGTTTGCCAGTTTGGATCCCAGGTGTGGACTTACACACCGATTGTCAAGCCATGCTGTGATAGGCGTCCCACATATAAAGTAGAGGAAGATAGGCACAGATGTTAGCTCAGAGCCAATCTTCCTTATCAAAAAGAGAAGGATTGGCAGTGGATGTTAGCTCAGGGATAATCTTCCTCAAAAAAAAAAAAAGTATCAAAAGAGGTAAGCTCAGTATTGAGAGTAATTTGTTCCCTCGGTGCATTTGCTTGTTAGAAAGCAACAGCTGTGAAACTAAACTGTAGTTTTTAGTGGCCTTGCAGGAATAAAAGGAAGCACACAAGAAAACAAGATGTGAAAATTAAGGCAGTAGAACAAATAGACCACATAAATCTGAGAGATATTGGAATTATCAGGGTATAAAATAATTATGCTTTCTTCAATATATTAAAAGAAAGACTTGAAAATACGTGCAGGAAACAAATAACTATAAATATGACATAGCATATACAAAAACAAACAGAATTACTAGAATAGAAAAATAAAATAATTAAAATCAAGAATTCATTGTTTGTTTAACAGTAGATTAACCAAGCTGAAGAGAGAATTAGTGAACTGGAAGATAGGTCAGACAAATACTCAAAATAAACCACAGTAAAACTAAAATTAAAAAAAAAAAAACAGGATAAAAGTCATAGAGGATACAGTAAGAGCTATAATATACATTTAGTTTCAGTTAGGAGAGGGGAGAAAGAAAGGGGAAGAGGCAATATTTAAAGAGGTAATCGTTGAAAAAATTTACCCAAACTGATGACAGATACCATTCCACAGATTCAAGTAACCCAAAAAATCTCCATCAAGATGAAATACACGTGCACATGTGCACACACACACACACACTCACACACATACACTTACAAGACACATTACAGTGAAAAAGAAAAAAAATCTAAATCATTTAATGAAAATAAGGGAGATAACCCTCAAAGGTAAGACAGTCTGTAAGTCACAGTGGAATTCAGAAGACAATAGAATATTTTTTTTAATCTACTATTTAAAAAAGTGAATTAAATCCTATATCCATATCCAGGGAAAACATTTTTCCATAATGAATATTAAATAAGAACAGTTTTAGACAAAAGGAAATAAAATAAAGTTAAAATTAGAGTTTGCCACCAGCACACCCAGTTGAAAGGAAATACTAAACGTGACACTTCAGAGACAAACAAATCTCTGAAAGGTAGTGATTCATGAAGGAATGAAAAGCAAAGAAACTGCATAAAACAAAAGTAATAATGTCTGATTTAAAAATATACATAATAAAAATACATGATAAAATGAGTCAAAAGATAGTTTAATGGTATTAAAGTATTCTAGGCATCTTTTAATTGTCTGAAAGAAGGTTAAAGGTATTAATGAAAATTATATTGATAATATTTTTAAAAGCAAGGGAATAATAAATTCAGCATTTAAAATAGTGGTTACCCTGACAAGGAGGCAGGATGAAGGTATAAAATAGGGCCAAGAGATAGAAGCAAGCTGTTATGTTCTAGTTCTCAAGTTGGACAGTGGGTTCTTGGGTATTTATTTTATAATTATGCCTCTTAGTTTATACATAAAGTACATAATATGTACCAAATATTATGTAATTACATTAAAAAGAAATGACCTATAATATTGGCCAAGAATTAGAAATCATATTTCTTAAAATGGTGGTCTAGCATACAAAGGAATGAATAAAAGAATTGAATTTTGAGAAGTTTATCAACAAAATATTTATCTTATTTGTATAACACATAAATCAAGCTTCTCATAATATTTTGATGATTTTACGAGTGTGATCAATCCAGTTTGTTCAATTATCATTCCTCCAATAGACTGTATACTCCTTTGCCTAATCGAACACACATCATAATATATATTTTCTCTATTCCCATCATGATATAACACAGTTTTGAGAAGGCATTACATATCGTAAATACTTAAATAATTCTGAATTTATCCCTCATCAATGCTGCAAATTAACACTAAGAAAAATCAGCAAATGTATGTCCTTTAGATTAAATGGATGCATTGGTATGAATGTATTTTCAATTGTGAGTTGACATACTCATTCCCAACAGATATATCTTCATCATTTTCATAAATAAATGTGGACTAGTGAATTTTAGATAATGTTTGTATCAAAGATTTAAGAATCATTTATATGGAAATTAATTCTTTTTAATTTGTTATCAGTTTGATATAAAATTATGTTTGTTTCTATTAACATTCAATCATAGGGTTTGCATTTTCATCCTTTTTATTTAACCTCACTTTTGAACGTATAAAATATTTATATGGTTCAAAAATGTTTTATACTATGTGTATATAAACTAAAATGATAAACTCTACTATATAAATGAGTTTGTATAGTACTTAATTTCAAGTTTATTATAATATGTAGCAATTAATGCATGTGATTTTTTTTTTATTAATGTTATGATAGATTACAACCTTGTGAGATTTCAGTTGTACATTTTTGTTAGTCATATTGTGAGTACACCACTTCCCCCTTTGTGCCCTCCCCCCACCCCCCCTTTTCCCTGGTAACCACCGATCAGATCTCCTTGTCAATATACTAACTTCCACCTATGAGTGGAGTCATATAGAGTTCGTCTTTCTCTGACTGGCTTATTTCGCTTAACATAATACCCTCGAGGTCCATCCACGTTGCTGTGAATGGGCCAATTTTGTCTTTTTTTATGGCTGAGTAGTATTCCATTGTGTATATATACCATATCTTCTTTATCCAATCATCAGTTTCTGGGCATGTAGGTTGGTTCCACGTCTTGGCTATTGTAAATAATGCTGCGATGAACATAGGGGTGCAAGGGACTCTTGGGATTTCTGATTTCAGGTTCTTAGGATAGATACCCAGTAATGGGATGCCTGGGTCATAGGGTATTTCTATTTTTAACTTTTTGAGAAATCTCCATACTGTTTTCCATAGTGGCTGTACCAGTTTGCATTCCCACCAACAGTGTATGAGGGTTCCTCTTTCTCCACAACCTCTCCAACATTTGTCGCTCTTGGTTTTGGATGTTTTTGCCAATCTAACGGGTGTAAGGTGATATCTTAGTGTAGTTTTGATTTGCATTTCCCTGATGATTAGCGATGATGAACATCTTTTCATGTGTCTATTGGCCATATTCATATCTTCTTTTGAGAAATGTCTGTTCATGTCCTCTGCCCATTTTTTTATCGGGTTGTTTGTTTTTTTGTTGTTAAGCTGTGTGAGTTCTTTGTATATTATGGAGATTAACCCTTTGTCGGATAAGTGGCTTGTAAATATTTTTTCCCAATTAGTGAGCTGTTTTTTTGTTTCAATCCTATTTTCCCTTGCCTTGAAGAAGCTCTTTAGTCTGATGAAGTCCCATTTGTTTATTCTTTCTGTTGTTTCCCTCAGCTGAGGAGTTATAGTGTCCGAAAAGATTCTTTTGAAACTGATGTCAAAGAGTGTACTGCCTATATTCTCTTCCAGAAGACTTATTGTTTCAGGCCTAATCTTTAGGTCTTTGATCCATTTTGAGTTTATTTTGGTGTGTGGTGAAAAAGAATGGTCAATTTTCAATCTTTTGCATGTGGCTTTCCAGTTTTCCCAGCACCATTTGTTGAAGAGACTTTCTTTTCTCCATTGTAGGCCCTCTGCTCCTTTGTCGAAGATTAGCTGTCCATAGATGTGTGGTTTTATCTCTGGGCTTTCAATTCTGTTCCATTGATCTGTGGACCTGTTTTTGTACCAGCACCATGCTGTTTTGATCACTGTAGCTTTGTAGTATGTTTTGAAATCAGGGATTGTGATTCCGCCGGCTTTGTTTTTCTTGCTCAGGATTGCTTTAGCAATTCACGGTCTTTTGTTGCCCCATATGAATTTTAGGATTCTTTGTTCAATTTCTGTGAAGAATGTTCTTGGGATTCTGATTGGGATAGCATTGAATCTGTAGATTGCTTTAGGTAGTATGGACATTTTATTATATTATGTAGCAATTAATGCATGTGATTTTTAAAATAATTATTTTCTAGGCTTTCAGATAATCCTTTGTACACAATTTTGATCATAATACTAATAAGAATCATAATCCCCTTATAGGTCATTTTAAGATTTCAGTGGAATATGTCAATATTTCATGTATTGACAATCACTCATCTCGGAATCACAATAATTTTAAATGCTGCTGAAGATATAGAGATATTTGAAAAACCTTCTATATTAAAAAAAAATTACAAATAATAGGTTTTTAAACACATGCTATTTGGAGGATAACACCTCAGGCTCTCAGAGCTTATTTACTCAGAATTTAGCTTTTATTTTAACAAATTTTTATATTTTGTTTCCCGGGGGAGAATATTAAAAGTAGAAAATTGTAATGTTTGGGGAATAAAGGAGCTATTAGGGATGCAGTTATAGCACCTCTCTGAGACAGCTGATGGCCTAATAGAGGGAAGACTTACAGTTAAAGTCTTTAAAATGTAGCATCTGCTTTGAACCAATGAATGTTTTACACTTCAAAAAGACCAGAGAGAATTAAGCAAATCCTAAAATTGAAAACATAGATAAATGAACCTAATTCTATCAGATCGATTATATAATCACATAGAAAAATAACAAATTTATTTTTTTACCTAGGATTGTGACTAAATACTTAGTGGATATATTTTAAGGATAAAATCTACAAAGAAATATTGAATCTTACATAGTAAGTTTATTGTTGGTAGCTGCATTGGCATAGTTATTCTTAACTATATTGTGCACATCATAGGATAGTGCAAATGATTAGTATATTAATGTTATAAACCAAGTTTCTCACTGTGGGAAAAGGGAGATACAATTGTGAAATGGGGAAATGTAAGGAATAGCCTATGAGGTTGCATTTGAATTAGAGATATCAGTGTGAGTTCCTTACGTACGCATTCCATCTCTGTCTACGAAAGAGCCTAGAAATGATGGCACTCATTGCAGTGAGCACCGCTGTATCAGTGTGGCCCCAATCAGGAGATATAAATCACAGTGTGGGGTAAAGAGGGGGAAGTTTAATAAAAATAATTATTAAGCTGAGATATAGGATTGACTATAAGATATATGAAAACTCTGTATGGTACTCTTTGGCTGAAGGAGAGTACCCAAGGAAGGACAAACTTGTAAGGGGGCCCTTCCCCAAGGCTAGGTTTCAGATCTCATTGATGAAGGTCTAATTCTGTCCACTAGATAACACAGAAGTTCACTGGTTGGCCAAAGCCAGAGCTGCTGTACAATCACTAGACAATCAGGAAGCAACTCTTCAGAGTATGAGTAAATCAGGGCAACCAGCAGCCAATCAGCAACTAGTGATGTGTGTGTGTGCAAAGGAGGTGAAAAGCCTCTGGGCCACAGGTGAGCTCCATGGGGCCTGCAGAGGGATTTGGCAGCTGTAGAGAGGAAGACTTGGCGGCACTGGTTTTGTCAGGCCAAGGATACAAGGTTGCCCAGGAACCACGCAATCTGGGTGCATGGTTGAGGCACAGGTCCACCCTGTCCTCCCACCTCTACTGCTGTTCCACCATGCCACACAAGGGCCCTTTCCTTCTGCAATGTCCATCCATTGCCCTCTTCTGAGAAAGTTTAACATCATGCACACCTTATAGGAAACATGCTTAAAAGAATTTTGTGTATTACCATAGAGTATATGTTGATGTGTGCAACTGGTACTGAGAGAGGCAATAAATTGATTACTAACACATTTAATACTTAAATATTTGTTTCTAAATACCATTACTCTTTAAAAAGACCAGGGCTCCTTGAATAAAGGACTGAATCTAGGTCAGGATATGGAAAGAACTAAGAGCCTGGAACTTCTTGCCAAAGACTTGCTCAAATATTAATGGGGATGTGTCAGCTTGAACAGGCTCCCACTGACCAAATTTGGTTCAACGGAGCATCAAAAAGGATAGTGACAGTAAAGGTTATAACACACAGTTGGGGGAAAATACATTGAGTCCACAGTAGTACTCATAAGAGGGAATGGTGAGGGAAGAGAAAGTTCTTCATAGAAGAATGACTGCTAAAAAATATGTGGAATAAAACAATTAGAAAATCACAATTAGCAATGAACAAAGTGATCATTGGTTTAGGCAGAGATGATCAATGTGTGGTCAAACCATTGGGTGAAGTTCTTGGGAACTTGAATATTCACTTCATTGAGAGGTATCACCCCGCTTATGTATAACTGCAAAAGAAAAGGGTACCTTTACAAAAGATAAATGTAGAGAACTCCAACTTAACTAAGTTAGGAATGTAGCATCCCCAATAATGGGGCAAACTGACATTGTGCCTCCTTGATGTGAAGCAAAAGAAACACACATCATCTCTGTAGAAATCTTACCAAAAATATTTCATGTGAATCTAATCATGTGGAAACAAATAGAGAACTCCTGATTGTAGCACATTCTATAAAACAAGTGCCCTAAATGCCTCCAAAATGTCCATATAATGAAATACGAATGAGGTGGTACTCTTCTGGATTAAATGACACCTTAGAAACATGGCAACTAAAAGCAACAGAGAAGGCTGGATTTTTTTTTTAAAAAAAGCCTAAAAACATTATTTGGAATCTTGGAGTAAATATGATAATATTACTATGTTAATAAATCTGTGTGTTTGTGGTAATGATATTTTGGTTATATATTTTATTCTCAGGTGATCTATGTTGATATATAAGATATCGCAATTTACTTTCAAATGATTCAGCAAAAAAATGTATATGCATCTATGTGCATAAATACAGACAGAGATAGAGCCAGAGACACTATGCACAAATATGGCAATTAGTGGCACAAATGTTAGTGGATCTGGGTGATGAGAATACTAGTGGGTTTTTTTTTTTCAAAATATGCTGAAATCCCGTCCTCACCATTGCTCTCTGCACCCTCCCCTCACACACAGTCACACAGACTAAAACATAAAATATAAAAATAAAAGTAGTAGATTGAGTCCATCTAAATTAAGTATAGGTAATCCTATGACTTCTGTTTCTGATGAGGGTGTCAGAATTTAAAGCACAATGTAATAATTGATTTATCTAATAATATATTTGTTCCACAAAAGTTTAAATTATATCATGTGTTAATTTAAAGATAAGCCATCTAATAAAATTTAGGAAAATTCTTAACCAAAATGGTTGCTAAAAGGGGAGAAGTTTCCTTTACCCGGAAAATTCAGTAATTTGATATCTGCTTATTACCCTTGACATCAGAAAAATGAATCTGTATAGTAATTATTTGGTTGTTTTTCATCTGCAATTGTATAAATTTAAGAAGCTTTAGCACTTTGAAGAGAGCCTACCCAATGCAAATGTCATCATCTCCAATGAAGCCTTGGCTGTCTTCCCTCATCCTTGCTCATAGACAGTTTTTTTAATGTATTTTTCCTCTCCCCTCCTAAGCAATGGGGCTTTTGTGGGCACACACCATCCCTTACACTTTTTGTGTATAAGTCAAAAGACATAGTGTATTTCCTGGCACTCTAAGAGCTCCAAAATCAAAGCAAAATAAAACAAAAAGATAAACACTCTAGAACTGGCAAATTTACACTTATTTAGTAATTTCCATAGCTCTTTATACCTGCCAATATAAAATATTATCACCTTAAAGAAATTTTCAGTTCATAAGATTTTTAACCTTTCCTAAACTTTACACATCAAAATGTCCCAATGGCTCTGTTAGATATCCCAGTGATGGCTGCCAGACTCTCACTAGGATTGACAATGGGAGGAATCATGGTTTTGGAACATTACATGTCTCCCTCAGTCAGAATTTGGACTGGTTGATGGAATACGTGCAATAGTGATTTCACAGTAGTTGAATTAAGACTGCTATACTTTAGCATGTACTTTTTCCATGTAATTCCTTTGTTACAAAATTTGACTTTCTCAGAGGGTAGCTTTCTATTTAAATTATTTTTCTCATTGAAATGAGAAGCTTCTATAATTTGTTTTTCATAGATGTAGCAACTTCATAAGGTGTTCCCAGATTCATCAACACATCTACCCTCAAGAAATGAGATATAAGTCCTGTTCCCTGGAACCTAGGCTGGCCTTACTGACTCTCTCATAAACAACAGAATGTGGTAGATATGACACCTCCTGACTTCTGAGACTAGGTAATTAAAGACAATGCTACTGCTGCCATGCTCAATGGGACATTTACTTTTGGAGCCCTGAACTGTCATGTAACAAATCTGACTACCTTGATGTCAGCGTGTTCTGAGGAAGCCCGGGACACATGGAAGGGCCCTGTTTAGAAGTTTTGGTCAACAGACACAGCTGAAGTTCTGGCTGATAGCCAGGATCAAGCACCAGAAATGAGAGTGAAGATGTCTCCAGATAATTCCAATCCCCAGCCATTGAGTCAGCTCCACTGCAGAGTCTCCCTCATTGACGCCGTAGACATTTTGGAACACAGGCAAGCCATTCTCGTTGCACCCTGTCTGAATTCCTGACTAGAGAATCTGTGAATATTTTATGTTTATTTTAAGCTACTAATTTTTTTTGGTAATTTTTCACATAGTAACGGTACCTAGACAAGAGGATCAACTTAACAGTTTATCTTGCTAGAGGAATTAGTGATGAGGCTCTTATGTTGTACAGTATTTTCTTGTATAACCTAGGCAAGCTACAAAACACCACCAAAACAAACTGAATATTCCAGCCCGGACCATACGAATCACAGGGATCTCTAGAAATTTGTATGAGTAACTGTACTGATTTTCCAGCCAAGTTCATCTAGGCGTGTAAGCAGCTTCATGGCAACTAAGTGACAGGTGGTTGATCACTCATGCATACGCCCATGCCTGAACAATCAGCACAGCCAGCTGGACTTCATCAATCCCCAAAGTCCTTAGAAGCTTAATTATTAGGTATGCAGAAGCTTAGTTATTAGGTATCAGCAATTCCTAATTGCAAAGGCAACCATAACTTTTTAAATTTGCCAATGCTTACTATATATGGGCTGGAATATCCAAAGCAATATAACTCTTCCTCTCTCGTATTTGACTTATTTCCCTATATCAAAGTCATTTCTTACTGTCTTGTCCTCCCTGATTAGATTGCATACTCCTTGAGAGCAGAGCCTCTGTCTTTTTCTATTATAAATCTACAGTGGGGCCCATCTTAGCTCAGCGTTTCCCTTTTGGTGATCAAGGCATAGGTGTGAAAGTAGAGTAAATTCTGAACAAGGATAGCCTTTGGCATTGTTGCTGTTGTATGTCTATGTCTCGAAAGGCAAAAGCAAACCCATATCTTAAATGGTAAACTAAAAAAATGCCTATTTTCTACCTTACTACAGGAGAATCCTAACAGTTTGTACTCATAAACAAGGCCTGAAAGAATACATGAACGTTTTAAAGGCTTTCTACGAGGCTTTTTAAAGACTCTTGGGAAGTAAAATTTGGGAGAGCATCGCTGAGAAAGGGAGAGATTCATTGTGCAATTTTGGTATACTTTAATTTTAAAAATTTGAGTACCTACATGTTCCTTTACAAATTTAACCAAAATTCATAATCTGCATAGATCACGATTAAAATTGTCTTTGGATTGCACCTTTGGAATGCCACCAATATTTATTCCAGAGACAAATGCAATGCAAAGGGCTTTGTGATTGATTTTGGCTCACAGTTTTTCTCTCTAGATTTGAAATTACACAAGTGTTTTTAATCACACACAAAAATAATAATAAAGAGGGCAGGAAGAAATTTTTGGAGGTGGTGGATATGTTTATACCATAGATTGTGGTGACGGTTTCACATATGGATGCTTAACTCCAAACTTACTAAGTTGTATGCATTAAATATGTATAGCTTTTTGTATGTCAATCATACCCCAATAAAGTGATTTAAAAAAAAAAGAAATCTAGGAGAGTTACCTACTAAAAACGTCGGACTTACATACTTGTAGGTATTCTATATTAGGTCATTGATAAATTCTAATGCAGACAATTATAAAACACCAGTGGAGGTTTGCCAAAAAGAGTTAACATTCTGTGTCCTGCCCCTCTGCCCAATTTCAAGAACCCCACAGTTCAGCTTTACATTAGCATAAAAGTCTTGCTACTTTTATTTTTTGCAAGCAATTTTCAAATTGAGGTATAAATGACATACAATAAATATGCACAGATTTTGCCTATTCAGTTTGACGAGTTTGGAAATTTTATGTGCCCACGTAACCACCAACTGAAGTGAGACATGAAACACTTCTGTTACCACATAAAGTGTCTTCATGTCCCTTTCCAGGCAGACCCTGCAGTCACTGCTCCCCATCCCTGGAATCAGAAACTTGCTGATTTCTATCACTAGAGATTAGTTTTTCATGTTCTAGAACTTCATATCATAAAATCATAGAGTATGTCCTTTTTTAAATGCCTGGTTTCCTTTGCTCAACATAATGTCTGTAAGAATTATTCAGGTTATTGTTTGAACGAGCAGTTCATTCCTTTTAGTTGCTGAGTAGTGTTCTGTGAATGAATACAACACTTTTTTTCATACATTTCCTGCCAATGAACGTTTGGGTTGTTTCAAATTTTTGTTTATTGTGAATAAAGGATATCAAGATCCTGCAGGCCTCATAGAACAAGTTGGGAAGTGTTCACCTCTCCTCTACTTTCTGAGAGTGTTTCTATAAGATTTCTTCACTGTTAGAATTTGAGGGTAAAGCTTTTTGAGTGTCGATTTTTCTTTATGTAAAGGATTTTAGTTAGGAATTCAGTTTTTATAACACAAATAGATACTCAGATTTTTATTTCATCTCATATAAGTTTTGGTAAATTATATTCTGCTAAGGAATTTATATGTTTTATCAAAGTTGTCGAATTTATTGGCATCATTTATGATATCCCCCCATTAGCTTTTTAATATCCATAGGATCTGTAGTGATTTCTTCTGTTCCTGATATTGGTAATTTTTGTTGCCTCTCTTATTTTTCAAATCAGTTTTGTTAGGAGTTTACCAATTTTTTCGATCTTGTCAAAAAACTAACTTTTGGCTTTATGCATGTTCTCTCTTGTTCCACCATTTCTATTTTATTGACTTTTTTGCTCTTTTATTATTTCATCCTTCCTACTTATTATGAGTAAAAGAACGACAATTAAAAATTTTTAGGGCCAGACCCAGTGGCCTAGTGGTTAAGTTTGGCATGCTCAGCTTTGGCAGCCTGGCTTCAGTTTCTGGGCGTGGACCTACACCACTTGTCTGTCAGTGGCCGTGCTGTGGTGGTGGCTCACATGCAAAGGGAGGAAGGTTGGCAGTGGATGTTAGCTCAGGGTGAATCTTCTTCAGCAAAAGAAAAAAAGCTTTAATTTATCCACATGTTTATACTTTCTTAATGCTCTCCATTCCTTTCTGCAGGTCCGCACTTCAATCAAGTACATTTCCTTTCAGATTAAAGAATTTATTTAGCATTTTCCATATTGCAAGTTTGCTAGAGAGGAATTCCTCATTTATTTTTCTCTGAACATATCTTTATCTTTATTACTCCTCTTTTTTAAAAAAAATCTTAAGACTTTGAATATACCATTTCATTTTATTCTGGCCTGCACTGTTTATGATAAAAAGTACATCATCCTTATCATCTTTCCACTGGATATATGTGTGTGTCTTGTTTTCTGACTGCTCTAAAATATTGTCTTTTGTTCTCAACAGTTTTATGATTATATACCTAGCTGTGCTTTCTTTGTATTTATCCTGTTTGAGGGTTGCTGACCTTGAATCTGTGGGTAGAAATATTTAATCAATTTTGGAAAGTTCTTAGTAATCACTGATTCTGGTATTTCTTCTGTTACGTTCTTTCTCTACACTTCCCTTGGATTCTAAGAACATGATATTGTGCCACAGATATTGGATGTTCTGTTCCATTTCTTTTTAGACATTGATTTAGATAATGTCTACTGTTTTCCTTCAAAATCACTCATCTTTTCCTCAGCTGTGTAGTCTGTTGTTAAACTCACTGAATGAATTCTTCATTCTTGGTTTTATGTATTTCCTTATTAGTTTTCATTCCTTATAAATTATTACAATTTATAGTTTTATGGTTTCTAGCTTTCCATTTTTTATACTTTTCCTGGCTTCAGTGAATTTCTACACCTGTTCACACATGTTGCTCTGCTTTGGCCCTAGATCCTTTATCCTACTTATCCTAGTTGTTTTAAAGTCATTGATTAGTAATTCTAGCATTTGGGCCATCTCTCTGTCTGCTTATTTGGAATATTTCCTCTCTTGATCACAGGTAATTTTCCTTCTTCTTCTTGTTTTGCATAATCCTTTATTTTATGCCAGACATTGTGTATAAAAGAATAGAAACCAAAATAATAATATTTAACCCAAAATTGACTATGTCTCTTCTCTTGAATCAATAGATTGGGCAACAAACTCAATCTAATCAGTTACTGAGTGGTGTTTCAACTTCGTGTCAACAGTAGTTAGATTCTGTTCATCACTGGCTTTCGATATTTTGAGTCAGGGATCAGGGTGTTACTTCAGCAACATTTGTGGTCTGAGCACTGGTAAAACAATGGATGTGTTATCATGCTTTTCAAACTGACTACCATCTTTCCAAACTGGGAGAGATCACTCTCTACTTTGTTGCCAGATTTTTGGTTCTTTGTAAATTTCTCTTTGCTCACCACTACTCACGAGGAACTTTCTGCACTTCAGACTCTCTCTCAGCCCTGCTGCACTTCCCCAGTCTCCAGTGGGCTACTGCAGGGTGCTCACTGGGAATCCTCTTGGCTCTGCTGCCCTGCCCTCAGGCTGCAGCAGCTGGTGATCTGCCTTGGAAGGCTTGTGGCACCTGGAGGGAAGTTTAACCAGTGCTTGCCCTGCCCTCAGTTTATGGAGGTCAGCAGCGGTTCACTTGATAAAAATTTGCTATGCCTTGGAGTGAATTATGTCATTTCTCCAGCTCTAAGCTCAGCCTTCAGATAACTACTGCCTGAACTTGGGCAAGGCCCCACACACATCAGGGATTCTCTCTCTCAGCTCTCCTCCCTTGCCCTGGGACTTTAATGTACTACTCCTGTGCATTCAGTGAAACTTTGTAGGAACGATTTGGCAGGTTAGGGCTGACTCACTCTGTGGCTGGAGCACCTAAGGATTCTAATCCGTCATGTCATCCCACTCACTGCCATTAAAAGTTTGTTAAAAACCTGACTAGTTTTTCCTTAACTTCATCCATGGCAGATTTCTTCTCCTACCCCTGCTACATCAGGGTGAAGGCAAATATGCACCTCTTCTCCTCTAAGAAAATCTTGTAACTTTCTGGAATTTAGTCTATTTGGATTATTTGTGTCCTCAGCTCTCCTTTAGGCTTAAGAATTATGTATGTTTAATTTATTCAGCTTGCTCATATTGTCAAAATGGGAGTAATTGTTTGTATTCAGGAGGGGAATGGCCAAGGACTGGACCACGGGGCTCTGGGAGTTGAAAAAAGATGCTCAGAGCCGATAGCAGTGTAGACATGCTTTATTCCCTTTGGCCCACAGGGGGAGGGAGCCCTCCGTGGGTTCTCAGGCCGCTTTTATATGACTTCCACACAAAAGTGCCACACGCCAGTATGCAGGTTACATAAGATATGTTTACATACACGGTTGGGGCCAGCAAAAGAGTGTTTCCATTTTGGCCATAACCAGGCTTTAGTAACTCATCCATGGTTACTACTTTCAGTTGTATGGGAGCCATGCTGCGGTGTAGCAAAGCCTTTACAGGGGCTGGCCCTCCCTTTGGAGGCCTTTCATTTAACACGATCAGCACCTGCCACAACCAGGTTTCCCAACCTCGCAACAAGGGGGCCTGTACGGCTGTGTGTAAGCCCTGCTTCAAAAGCCCATTATACCTTTCTATCATCCCGGCAGCAGCCAGGTTGTAGGGAGTATTGAAGGTCCATTGGATGTCCATGGTGCTGGCCCACCGTTGGACTTCTTGTCCTGTAAAATATGTCCCTTTGTCGTTCTCTACAACCAAGGGTCGGCCATAACGGGCACAGAGAAACTGCAGGGCTTGAACCATCTGCCTCTGATCCACGGCTGCATAAGGCCATGCAAAGAGTAGACCAGTGGCCGTATCAACAGCCGTGAAGGCATATACAGCACCCTTGGTCTTCAGTAAAGGTCCAGCATAGTCCACTTGCACCGGACCAGGGGCACATGCCCCCTAGTTATTTGCTGCTGTGTGAACACCAGTTTCCTTCTATTAGGGAAAGCCTGGGCACATACTGCACATTCTTGACATGCTGTCATTATTTGTTGCCGCGTGAGGGGTAGCCCCCAGCGATTACTCACCGTTCCCATGGTCTTGCTCCGCATGATTTAAGTGTCAGTGTAACCAATGTGCCATGTCTATAGTCAGGGCCCTTTCTAGCCACCTCACATGGGCCAGAATACCAGTCTCATAGTTCCCAGGAGCAATCAGAGGCATATGACCAGGAACGTGATACACTGTCACCTCTTTTTCATGACCTAAAGCCCACAGTTCCTGCCACATGTCCTGCCCCAACACGGAGCGGTTTCCAGCCAACCATTGCTGAGCCTGCCACGGGGATAACCACAGGGTCAGTCCCTGGTACACCACCCAGTTGTCTGTACAAACAGCTGAGGGCCCTGGTTCACGGGCGACAACCATCCATATAGCCTGTAATTCTGCCCACTGGCTGCTTTGGCTGATGCCAATATCAAACCAAATAATGTCAGTGCTTGGCTGCACAGCTATGGCTGTCCATGTAGCAGCTGGCCCTCTACTAGAACCATCAGTATACCAAGCATCTTCCAGGACAGTGGCTTCCCCTCAGCATAGGGCGTGGGCTCTATCTCTAGGGGAGCCACTGGGGCCTTTTCCACCACAGCAAGGAACTCAACCGGCCCTAATACTTGCTGTAACTCCATACTCACGGGGCTGGAGCTCACTGAGCTCCTTTGTTCCAAATAGGCCCCCCACTTTGACAAGGTAAGGGTCTGGGCCATACCAGACTGTGGACGGGTAGCCCATGACCGGAACCATCCTTGAATAGGCTATGTGGTTCTAAGTTGAACAGGAGCCATTCCTGTGACGGCCTCACATGCTATTAGGGCAGCATAGGTGGCTGCCAGCTGTTTCTCGACCAGAGAATATTGTATTTCTTCCCCTTTCCACAGTTGGGACCAGAATCCAACAGGGGCTCATACTCTGTCATATCCCTGCCATAGGTCCCAACCATAACGCTCTTGGGTAACATGGACGTCCAATTCATATGGTTGTCCTGGGTCAGCCACCTGTAAGGCTTGTGCCTGCTGCAGAGCACGCTTGGCGGCTTTAAACGCTTGGTCCACGGAATCTGTCCAGTCCCAAGGGGCTCCTTTCTTTACCATAGCATACAGGGGTCTCACCACCTGGGCTAAATGAGGGATAAACATCTGCCAATACCCCAGCAAACCCAGACATGTTTGCAGTTAGGCTACAGTCATTGACAGGGGTTATGCCTGTATTTTGTCAGTGATCGCTTCAGGTATCACCCTTGTCTTATCCGACGAGACAACCCCCCAAGAATTTGACAGATAAGACAGGCCCCTGTACTTTCGCATCATTGATGCCCAACCACATGTTGCCAGGTGTCTCTGCAGGGAGTCAGCAGCCTGCTCTAGATCTGCAAGAGAGTCAGAGGTTAACATAATATCATCAGTGTAGTGACATACAAGCACCGCATCACTGTGAGCCCAAGCAGCTAACTCCTGAGCAATGAGCCCATGACAAATAGTGGGGCTGTGCAGGTATCCTTGCGGCAACACGTAAAAAGTCCATTGTCTGCCATCCCAGGTGAAAGCAAATTGGTCTTGGCTCTTGGGGGCAACCTCGATAGAAAAGATGGTATTAGCAAGGTCCACAACATAGTGGTATCATCCCAGCCAGACTGTCAGTTGATCCATTATATCATGTACTGAGGGAACAGCAGTATGCCATGGAGGAATCACTTTGTTCAATTCTCGGTAGTCCACAGTCATACGCCATGTGCCGTCAGGCTTCCTCATGGGCCAAACCAGGGAGTTATAGGGACTATGAGTGGGTCACACGATCCCAGCCTCTTCTAGTTTTGCAGTGTTCTATGTGATCTCCTCATGTCCACCCAGAAGGCAATACTGTCAGGTGGCCACCACACACTGCGGCACTGGCAACACCTGCGGTGGGTAGTGCATATGCCCCCAGACAACAGTCTTAACCACACACACCCATAGGTGGAATTCGCCCATGCTGGTCTGTAGGCACAGTCTTTGCAAGATGTCCACCCCTAGAACATACTCAGGGATAGGGGACACATAAATTGTATACAGCCAGGGTGGCAAGCGACCAACACTAAGGGACAGGGACACTGGTTTCACCTTCACTGTATGGCCCACATATCCATCAACATATGCTGGCTTCCCTGGAAACTTATCCGGGTTGCTGTAAATCAGACTGCAATCGGCTCCAGTACCTACCAATGCAAGCACATGCTGTACATTTGTGGAGGACCAGTAAATCGCAAGTTCCACATATGGCCTCCAGTTCTCCGGGCATCCCCCAAGCCGGGCACCTTGACCTTCCCCCTAGTCAAAGAGGTACATGGGCTCTCCTCCTGAGGGCTGCATGAAGTCCTGGAGGCTGACCTGTCAGCTCTTACCAGGATTCTTCCCCACTCTTGCTGACTTTTGGAACTGTTGCTCAGGCTTCAACTGGCGCCACAGTGCCACCAAGACAACGTTCGGTTGCTGGTCTATTTTCACCTGATCAGTGCCTGCAGCTAGCAGGTCTATCCACATCTGCATGCGGGTGTCTCTCTTGGGTCCTTTCTCCGCCGAGCCTGTTCTTGGCTTGGGCACCACCTGCCATGTGACACACACTGTTCTCTCCCTCCTTCGGTCATCTACGTCCCGCAAAGTGGCCTTGGCCACTAGTTCAGTAGTTACTTCACGTATCGGGTGCCCCACATAGGGTGCCAAAATGGCCACTGCATTCCCAATTTGTGGGCAACTTGGACCAGTTCTGCATAAGTCTGGCACCAGCTCACAGTCTCCTGAAGCTCCCTGGTGTTATCCCACACTGTCTGGGTGGCAATCATCACCCACTCCATCATGGAGTGATTCCCCTGTCCTTGGCCTAGCCAGCAGCTATTCTGGAACCGCTGCCAAAGGGAGGGGTGCAACATGATGGAGGCCAGCTTCTCCATCTCATCAGCGGTACAGATTATATTATCTGCCCCCTCATCCCACAGCCGCAGGAGCCAGGCCAGTATGGGCTCACCCAGCCATTGCCTGCACTGCTTACACAGGTCTTGCAATTCCATTGGCATTTGGGAGTATATGCCACGAACTCTGTCACAATTGGGGCTCCTTGCATGATACCTCCTGGGCCCAGGGGCTGCTCATGCTTTGCCTTTTGCTGGATTACTGGCCGAGCATGGAGAGGGCGTGCTTCCTCCACGTCCCCGTCCTCAGCATCCTCCACCATCTGGCTGCAAGGTGCCATTTCCAACTTTTGTTCCAACTGTCACACCCGTACCTCCAGTGCTTCCTCCTTGGCTTGCAGCTCCCGTATTTGGGCTGCATCCTGCAGGGCAGAATCCACGTTGTGGCAGAAGGCTGTTAAAAACAGCCAACCCACCTGCCCCTTGGGAGGCTGGGCCTCCTCCAGAATCTGCTCCCCCAGGCTATGCAGAGCCATCTCGATGCTGAGGCGGGTATCGTCCATGGAGTCCAACTCCTCCGCTGGGGCCAAATTCAACAGGACCTCTGCCACCAAGAACCACATGCTAGTGGGTGGCCACATGTCCGTCCCATCAGCCCCAGGAGTCATAGGCCCACTCACCTCGGAATCCTGCCGACTACACCAACTGTATTCAGGAGGGGATCGGCCGAGGACTGGACCATGGCACTCGGGGAATCAAAAAAAGATGCACAGAGCCGATGGCAGTGTAGACATGCTTTATTCTCTTTGGCTCACAGAGGGAGAGAGCCCCTGGTGGCTTCTCCGGCCACTTTGATATGACTTCCACACAAAAGTGTCACACAGCCAGTGTGCAGGTTACAGAAGATACGTTTATATACACGGTTCAGCACATGCGCTGCATGCAGTGGACATACTGAGTCATATCTGCCCGGAAACTGCTCTGGTCTAATTGTCCTTAGTGCCTCCATTTCCCTTCATTGTTTCTTGAGAATTTTTATATACTACCCAGAAGTGAAAGTCTCCCATGCTTTTTGAAGACACTTGTAGGATATAGCTTATTGCTCCGCTCAAACAGCTATGCCATATTCCAGTGGTTATCACTCATACAAGGACCAAGTTTGTCCTCTGCACATAACCTTAAAATGTAGTTTCTTGGACATATTTCCAACTCAGTGGCTAATAGAAAAATGATATCTTTTTAAAGAATAATATTCCTGCATTAGTTTTCTATTGCTGCTGTAACAAATTATCTCGAACTTGTTGGCTTAGAAACAATAGAAATGTACAATCTTATAGTTCTGCATTTAAGTCTGACACAGGTCACTGGGCTAAAATCAGTCTTTTAGAGGCAACTCATATTTTTTGGCCTATTGTTCCCCTTCTCTGTCTTCCAAGCTAGCAATGTTGCACCTCTCTGATCTCTAACATCTCCCTCTCTAACTCCCTCTTCTGCCTTCCAAGTTCACTTCTAAGATCACTCCCATGTTATTACATTGGGCCCCCCTGGATAATACAGGATGTTCTCCCTATCTTAAGGTGAGCTGATTTACAACCTTAATTCTCCTCTGCCATGTGACATATTGACAGGTTTTGTGGATTAGGATATGGATATATTTGGGGGGGGCCATTATTCTGCCTACCACAAGACAACTCACCTCTTGTCCTTCAGAATTCACAGCAATTGATTAGTTTTCTTTCTTCAAGAAAACCATTCTAATTCTTTAGGAGTTTACACATACTGTGATTAATCCTAATTCTACTCACATGGCAACCATTATGAAAATTTTTTAAATGTGTCTACACAACAAAGATAGCACCCCCAAATGCTAATATTTAAAATCACATTTTAGCAATATTAATACATGTTACTGGATAGACATATTTTCTATGCTTTTATAATACCTGAATTTAAAGTGAAATGCATGTAGAAGTCTAATCTTAAATTTTTTTAAATAAATGACTAATTAAAGGTAAATTACATATTAAAGTGCATGTTGTATCAAATATTTTATTGGCATGTTGTAACTAGCTTGAGGTATTATCACATATCCCTCTGATAAGGGGAAAAATATCTATGTCTTGTTTTGGAGACAACATACTATGAGGTAAATAATATGCTGAGAATTGGCTGGCAGAAAGCAAGTCATTTTTTATAATAATCCAAGCATTTTAATGGAGAGCTATTTATTACACTTTCCTATTATCACTTGGTATTTGAACCATAAAGGTAATTAACTAGGAATAAGTGAACCGGATAATATGCCTACACCTGTCCACCTTTTAGCAGCATGACTTTATGATGCACAGTGGTAAGGGAAATGTTTTAGCTGGGAGGCAAAAAATAAAATATTAATGCTTTTAATATTGAATGCTTTTATGCCTTTGGGCCAGTGATTCAATAATGTGAGCCAAGCCTTCGGATTTAAAGGTGTTAGGGTCACACTTGAGTAGCATCGTCGTTCCTTCGCCAGCTCCAAGCATTCCAACTCAAAACTTCTCCCTGAAACTATCACTAAAGTCCTTCACATAGTTAAATGATACCTAGCATCATTTAGCAATACTGCCGTGCCCACTGGCTGTAAGGATTGATAGCTAGAATTTAATTTTTAAGATATTGTCTGAGACTCTCGCATATTTATAGAATGCCTAATTAAGAACAAAAATTAAAATAACAACAGTAAACTCTCAATACAAATATTGCTTTTGTTTGTTTTCCTAATTTTGAGATGCTAGAACGTCTAGGGGATTATTATATTTTGAGATGCAGCAAAATACCCTGAAGAATGAGAGCATTTTTTTTCCGAGGATGGAGAACTAGGCATGGGAGAACAATATGCAGGTGTGGGCCATGCAGAGAAAATGGAAACTAAAACCAAAATAAATTAACTAAATAATTTAACTAAGGCCCAGACAAGTAAATGGTTTACCCATCTAAACTCAGGATTATTTGACATAGGATCATGTCTAAAGTTAAAAGTCAAATGTCAGGGGATAGGGGAAAAAAGGGGAAAGGGAACAAAAAATACAAGTATAGAGGCATCTTGCAACCATGAGCACACATTAGTACATCTGTACAGCTGTTTACCATGGCCCCGCCACTGGATCTTCTCTTTTGGATGTCAGGGATCGATTCAGGCAAATGTATTTCTTGTAGTTCCAATGCATAGCCTGACTTGAGAATTTTTACATTAATCTATAATTTAAAATTTCATAATTTAAGTCACAGAATGAAGAAATGAAGAGTCAAGTATGTCAGTCACCATTACAGGAGTTAAATATATAAAGGCTTAATTAAACTACCTGTGATTTTTCAGGCTGTCTTATGTTTCACACAGGCCAATTGTTGGCATGGTAGTATTTTGGAGAATAGGTGCACACCCAATCAGAGGTGTCAATGGCGAAGGAGGAGCATCCTGAGGAGTCAGTTTATAGAACATTATAAAGATGAAATACGTTATTTGGCATCATGGAGAAAAATCAGTAAGTTGGTGAATTGACTTTTTTTCATTTTAAATTCTTCATTTGGCTTTGTCCATGTCTAGCACCTATGAAAATGCTTGGCATATCGAGTCAACCTAGCAAAACAAATATAAAAACAATACTATGAAAATTCTGCCATTCAGAATGGGATGTGTGTTATACATAAACAAAAATAAGACCATCTGGTTGTTTATTCACACCTCTATAACAAATGACAAATAGATACAATAATAATCGTTAGTCATATAGTTGTAATATATAAATATAGCTTACCCAATTCCATGAGCTGGCCTAATAGCTTCATTCAAATTGTTTGTTATATAATAATGAATATGTATAAATTAAAATATATGCTACACAAAGGGCATAGATGAATTAGCAAAAAGAAAAACAGTACTATAAATTCTTGGCAATGTTTAAAATCCAAAATCTCTAGATTCAAATTATTAGATGTTTATCCACATTATAGAGTAACAATATACTTTTGAACAAATACAATAAGTAGTTAAGAAGACCTCCACTAATTTATTTAAAATATAGTTTAATTCACACACACACACACACAAACACACATCAACCAGTGCTCAACCTTTACAAAAGCAGTTGTGTTGTACAGTGAGGATACTCCTTTGATATTTGTCTGGAACTGCAAAGTATCTTTTTTGAAAGACTCCTTTAGTATCTAGAAATGGTTTCCTTTCTAAATAAAAGTGGCATGTTTATTGTCATAACATGATGCCATTAAAAGTGCAAGGTAATTGTCATTCTACTCAGCAAGCATAATTGTCTTTTGCTTTTATAATATTTCATCCCCTTTAAGGTCACCAACAGTTTTGGTTTTTCTCAGGGCCATACATAAGAGGAGATAGCGTTCATGTTTTCTAATATATAAGGACGATGTTACACCTATAGCCGTTCAGCTGTTTTTCATTGATTAAATACCATATTCTGCATTTTCTTTCTTTTTGTGTATTATTTGCTTTTCTCTTATTATAATCACTGCTTTCTGTTCTGTCATCATTTTGCATGCCAAATATTAGGATTTTCCATCAGCTGTTATAATGTTGGGGTTTTGATATTTTAACCACATTTAATTTAAAAACAAACTTGTATGTACACATTTTTATCTTTGTTGATTTTTATCACATTTCTCATAGTGTTTTCTAATGCTAGAGGAAAAAAGTTGCTTTGTCAGTACAATCTGTTTTGATGTTTAAACAAAAGGAACAATTTTATTTAAATTTTTTTTAGCCCCAGCGGGACTACACATTTGTAAATATTCTTAAACTCTGACCTATTATTTCTTTCCATTAAAATATGAAATTCTCTAACACACCTGGCATAATATACTCTACTTCTGACATTTTCTGACTTAACAAGAGACACAATGTAGTGTGTAGAAAAGCATGAACCAGACAGATCTAGGTTAAATCTTTGCTTCTGACAATGTATAGTTGTGTGAATTAGGACAAGCTTATTAACCTCTCTAAACTGGGGGAAACATGCCCACTCTCTGAGGTCTTATGAGGTTTAAGTGAGAGAATGAATATAAAGAACTGAGCAACAGTAAAGCTTTATCACAATGCAATGAGTAAGGTCTAAAAAAGTCGATCCACAATGAATCCACATGATGGATTAAGTGTGAATTTAATGGGCTAACCAGGACACCTAGCTGGTGAGAGTTCCCAGATTTCAGTTGCCAGATCCAAACCCACCCATTCCTACCTGGATGTTGATGTCACCTGATGGGATTTGTATATTTTGGCTTAAATATCCATAGGGATACTTCCAGGTCCTATGACTAAGTAGTCACATAAAATACAGGCTGGCTAGTTAAATTTGAATTTCAGATAAACAAGAAATTTTTTTCTAGTGTTACTGTGTCCCCCAGGTACTTGGGGAGGAGAGAGAGAAAGTGATAAAGTGAAAAGATCTTTGATCTTTGAGTAGTTCTACTACTGATGTTGAACAATAAGGCACTGGGTCCTCAGGGCTTAGGATCATCATTTCCAGGGATGCTGCAAAGCTCCCGTAGAAGTCCCACATCCTACGTGGTGCCACATTTGACCTGTCATGGGACAGATGGCAGAGCATGGGAGAATATCTGTCGGAGGATCTTAAACTTTTTTTGTGTCACAGAGATAGTCTGGTGCCAGTGGACTCCTTCTCAAAATAATGTTTTTAAATACATCAAATATTATACAAAGGAAGCCAATTATATTAAACTACACTCATCAAAATAAGTTAAAACAAATATGATTTTGCAAAATATTTGCTTTTAATTACAGCATTAAATAATAAGAACTGGCGGTGATTCTAAAAAAATCTCTGTAATTTCAAAATAGTGATGAGTATAAACAGTAATTCAAGCTATGTGAAACAATTATAGTGTGATGTAAAAATTTTATCTGTTGGTGAAGAACTCATAGGTACTGTTAAAGCTACTATGGTATGTTGCCTAAATTCATAATCAAAGGAAATGCTAAATTTCTATTGGATATTTTTGGATATTTGTGAAAATAAAGACAGGATTTTTTCCAGTCCGGGTGTATGGACCCCATGAATTCTAACTTTGGACCCCTAGGGTACAGTTACCTTAAGTTAAAATCTCTGATATAATGTACAGGATCTCCATGGCTTAACATTCCCCCCAAAATTTTATTATGAAAAAATTTCAAATGTAGGGGAACGTTGAAAGGGTTTTAAAGTAAATACCTGCATCCTCCCTCTATGGATTGTATCATTAACTTTTGTTTATCATCTCTTCATACCTTTATGCATCCATCAGCCCACCTTATTCGTTGATGCATTGCAAAGTGAATTGCAGACTTCTGTAAAATTCTCCCCTAAATATTTCAGCATAAATATCTTTATTCGTTTGCAGTTAATATTTGCTTTGGTGTGAAAGTCATACACAATGAAGCGCACAAATTTTAAGTGTACACTTACTAAATTTTGACAAATGCATACACTTGTGAAACCTAAGTCCTTGTCAAGATATAGCACAAGTTCTCTGTTTCTCTTCACAATCAATCCTTGATGTGGCTTATTTTTTGTATATGGGTGATTTGGAGGCTCCTATGTGCCACCTCCCTGCCCACTATGAAACAACAAAAAGAAGCTGAAGGGATGGGTGGACCATCAGAGAACTGAGGTTTTAAAGATAACTTTATCAAAGCTGAAGGTCTGTTGACAGGGTGTGATCATAGGACCATAGTCAGCAGCACTAGATGAAGAGGAGGCGATTACAGCCAATTCAAGTAAAGCAAAGCACTAACATCTAAAGGCAAGCAAGTCAGTCTGATCACCTTTCTGTGGCCAAAACGTGACTATGTAAGACTAATGTAATTGGTAGATCGGGGTTGTGGTAAATACCAGACACTGTTATTAATATAGTCATTCAGCCAAGAATTATTAAGTAACTAGGATATCTCAAATACAGATGTAGTTTTCCTGATTACTCAAGTAAAACTGACCCTCTCCTTCTTGGTGCTTCTTACCACCTGGCGTACATGCTTATTTGTTTAGTTGTTCGGTGTGCTGAGCCCCACTAGTGTGGGTTTTGTCCATTTTAGTCACTGCTGTTTTTTCCAGTATTGATCAAATAGATTGACAACTGACTGGAGAGGAAAATAGACAAGAACTTTACTCACATAAAAATCACTTATCTTCCTTCCTGTAATGCTTCGTTTAATTAAATGTTTTTCCTAATAAAATATCCTAGCTGTGTGGGACCGTTAAAGATTCAACCATAAGCCTTTGAATGGTAGTTTTGGGAGGTGGTTAAAATGCATGGCCTTTGAAGCCCACCTGCCTGGATACGAATCCAAGTCTGTCCTCATACTAGTGATCTGACACCCAGATGAGATGATTAAATGAGTTAATGCATGAAAATTACTCAGGACACATATTAATTGCCTGATGCTGCTAGCTATATTATTATAAATGATCCTGCATCCTAAATTAGCAACTCTGGTGCTGGCCAGGTGAAGAAATCGCTAAGAACTCTGGCTAGTCATGTAGCTTCAGAGATGCAGCTTTGAATTGCGTAAAACCAAGTCAAGTCCAGTCTAGTCTGGAGCAGGTGAAAAGGACTTAATTCACTTCAAAGGAACAAAGCTTTTATCCTAGGGGAAGCAAAGAATTTGTTTCTAGGGTATCTTAGCCCTGTGGACTCATATCAACTGGATATACCTCTTAAAAGGTTCAACTTTTACTTAGAGTCATAGTAAAATAGAAAAAAGAAAGCTGGAAATGAAAAAATTGAGATTTGAGCTCCATCCAGAGTTGATAAGTGCCTGAAAACATATCCTGAGCTCTTGGTCTTTTTCCTCATTTATCTAATGAGAGGGTTGGAATAGACAGCATCTAGAAATATCATCAAATGATTCTGTAGCATCTACAGCATCAAAGAATGAAGGACACAAACAACATGCCGTTTAGTAAACACATACACAAAGGACAATTTTTAAAGGCTTTGATATTTTTGTTTGCTTTGTGTGGAAGACAAAGACGTAAGGATTAGAAAGCATTTCTAAGCTGCTGGCATTGCTTCCACTGGTGGTGCTATTTCACAGAATACTCCTTCAGTGCATTCTATCTAACACACATAATGATGTTATCATATACATCATTTCTCAGCTATAATCAGGCAATATGAAATGTTCCATAATATCAAACTCACAAGGGAGGGAGTGATTCCACTCTAGGCCAAGTGAATTGTCTAGATAATTCAGATTTACCCTTTAATTACCAGAGTCTTAGATTTAAAAAAGTCTTTCTAAGAAACATTTTAACAATACTATGATGACTTCAAAAATATTTCAAAATTGGGCTGGCCCAGTGGCGTAGTGGTTAAGTTCGCACACTCTGATTCCATGGCCCGGGATTCATGGGTTCAGATCCTGGGTGTGGACCTACACACCACTCATCAAACCATGCTGTGGCAGCATCACACATACAAAATATAGAGGAAGATTGGCACAGATGTTAGCTCAGAGACAATGTTCCTCATAAAAATAAAATTTCAAAATTAATTGTGAACTGTTAATAAAAAATGAAGGTTATAAGGGTGTGCATCAGTTATTTCACCAATGTTAAAAGGGAGCTGTAACTTTGGAGTTGGGGAGGAGTGTTGGAATATGTGTGACTCATTTTCCCCACCTGAAATTTTCCCATATTGTTCTTCTATATTGTTTTTTCTCAAAATATCATAATTGTTTTCTGATATCTCATGCACTTTTAGTTTAGTAATTATCATTTCTCACAATCATCAGTGTGCTGATTTTTGAGCTGCAGCTTCATGCTTTCCTAAGCCTCCTAAGTAAAGCAATCTGAAAGCCAAATATTATATAAAAATATTTAAAGAAAGAGGAAATAAGGTATGTGTGATGGCCTGAGAGGACTTTGTTTATGTTAAAAATATTGAATGTATAACATTGATTTCAAACACTCAGAAACTTTAAAAATATTTTCCAGAAAAATATTTTCTTACTTAGAAAAGTAAGCCTTGCATAACTTAGTGTCATGTGTTATAGCATCACTAGGTATTTATTTCCTTTGGATTCAGTGATCAAATGGAATGAGAGCCTTCTGGTTCAATTTTATATCATTTAAAAACATTGGGTTATCTAAACATGAAGATGGAGAGTAGTTATCTCCTTTTAAGTAGAAGGTCGCAGAATCACTTAAGAGTGCCAGCCATTACAAAATGATCATCAACAGAATGAAGACGATGTTGAATTTAAGAGCATTGAAACTAAAGGCCAAAACCGCCTTCCACTCCTCTGACTCCTAGTCTATGAGATTCCTTGACCAATATGTATGAAATTCATCACATCAGCATGATCTTGATTTTCTGATGGATGGTTCAGAATATATATCACTTATATCTCCTATATATATGTCGTATATATCACCTATATATATCTCCCATGTATATATAGTGCTTATATATATATATATATATCTCCAAATGATGTCCTATTATATACCATTAAAATCTTTATATGTTTTAAAAAACAGGCATAAAAATTATACAAATGCAAACTGACAGATTGACTACAAAAATTTTTTACTTATAATTTTTTATAAGAAGAATTTGTGTCTTTTTGTCCTCGTTTCCTTACTTCTATCATCCCATCTCACTGTTTAGATCTTTCTGGGCAGAAAAAGTCTTTATTTCCAAGTACCTGTGAAATGCTATGGAAACAAACTAATTTCAAAATATCATTACGCTGTAGTGGTGATATAAAATAACTAATTCCTATAATTCCAAGTTATATCTCTGAATCCAATTTAGCATTTTTAGAAGTGTTTTTTCAAGTTCCAGACCACTTTAATATGCAGCGTATCAGAAATATTATCTATATTATTAGAAACATCAGAAAGTATTTATTGACATCAACATTAAAAAATAAATAAAAGACAATTTCACTTCATTTGTATTTTCCTCTTTTGGTAAGATGATATGGTTGCAGAACAATTCTAAAACCCCTTATTTTCTATACTAACATGGTCTGCTTGAACCTTTTGAGTCTAAGCTGGAAATTTATTGTGTCTTTAAGATTCTGTCTTCATGAAGAAAAAAATTCATTAGTAGTTCCAGAAGTTTAGTGGATAATTTCCAAACCTCCCACCTGTGATCCAAATATATTTCATTCTAATTCAAACTAATGAGGCAGAACTGACCTATCTGTGAAAATTGTACTCTGATATATCTATGTCTCTAGGAGACAGCTTAAAAGACAACTTTTAAAATATAAGACAGCAAGGAATATTAAAATGCGAATACCTCTATGCCAAAAACAAAGTTGAAATATGCAAAAGAATAAATGTAGCATTGAGAGTTGAAGAAATCTAGTAACTTGCCTCAAAATAGTTGATTTTGTTTCTGTCACAGCCAATTTTATTATACTATTTCTTTGCATTTCTATTTATTTTGTTCTTGGATTTTGAATAACTACACTTATCATAATTCTGTCTTTTAATTGTTCAGTGACAGTGGAAGATAGTAAGTAATAGTAGTAGCTAAATTTGTTTCATGCTCAGTATATAATAGGAGCAATTTCAATTTCAGTGTTTTACAAGTATTAATTTATTTAGCCAATATGGCAACCCTATGAGATAAGTATTATATCAATTTTGCAGATGAAGAAACTGAGGTAAAGAAAAGTTAGGAATTTGCCCTAGGTCACACAGCTAATAAGCCATAGAAGTTAGTATGAACCCCAGTAATTTGGCTCCAAGGTCCACATTTTTAACCATGGTATTATTGTAGTAATTTTGTGATTGAAGAGATTCAAATGGAAATGTTTTTCCTTTTCTGCATCGTTTAGTACTGTTTCATTCAAATTGGAAAGGAATATAAAACAATTCCTTTTCCCTTTTTTTAGCCAGAAAGGATCATAAACATCTTACTTTTTTTTTGCATGGCCATTGAACAACTTAATTATCCTAGTACAATTATAGTTACACCAAAATTGTTGACATTGTGTAGCATCAGTATTTAGATTTCTGTATAACCTAGTGGCCAAGAAGAAATATACACATACTAAGGAAAGAAAAGATTATTTGTTCATTGAGGGATTTTTTCATTTTTTAAAAATTAATTTTATTGTGTGTGGAAATCATACTATAACTGGTAGATCATGGAACTAAGACTAATTTGAAATTTTCTTTTCAATTGTGCATTCTCCAGATTACTGAGATAGCTTTTTTTCCAAAATCAACTTTATTGAAGTATAATTTACACACCAAAAACCCTCACCAATTTTATGTGTACAATTCAATGTATGTAACCACCACCAAAATAATGGCATAAAACATTTCTAGAGTAGAAAAAGTAAAACTTTGGTTGATGAATTGCTGAAGGCTCAGTGTGGAAAACTCTGAGAGTTAAAAACTCCAGGGAGATCTAGTATGCAAGGCTGGTTCAACATTTGACAATAAATTAATGTAATCCAGCTCATCAATAAACTAAAAAAGAAAAGTCACACGATCATATCAATAGATGCAGAAAAGTCATTTGACAAAATCCCACAACCATTCATGATACAAATTCTCAGTAAACTAGGAAGAGAGGGGAACTTGCTCAATTTGATAAAGAATATCTACAAAAAACCTACAGCTAACATCAGACTTAATGGTGAGAAACTCAAAGCTTTCCTACTAAGATCAGGTACAAAGCAAGGATATCCTTTCTCTCTACTCCTTTTCAACGAGGTATTCGAAGTCCTAGCTAAAGCAGTAAGACAAGAAAAGGAAATAAAAGGTATACAGATTGGGATGGGAGAAATAAAACTGTCTTTGTTCACAGACGACATGATCATCTGTGTAGAAAATCTGAAAGAATGAACAAAAAGAAACCTCTTGGAACTAATAAGCAATTATAGTAAGTTTGTAGGATACAAGGTTAATATACAAAAGTCAATCACTTTTCTACACACTAGCAATGAACAAGTGGTGTTTGAAATTAAAACAAAGTGATTTACATCACCACCCCCTAAAATGAAATATTTTGGTATAAATCTACCAAAATATGTATAGGATCTACATGAGGAAAACTACAAAACTCTGATGAACAAAACCAAAGAAAAACTAAATGGAGAGATATTCAGTGTTCTTGGATAGGAAGACACAATATTGTCAACATCTCAGTTCTTCCCAACTTAATCTATAGATTCAATACAATCTCAGTCAAAACCCCAGCACATTATTCTGTGGACGTCGACTAATTGACTGTAAACTTTATATGGAAAGGCGAAAGACCCAGAATAGCCAATGCAATATTGCAGAACAAAGTTGGAAGCAGAATTTACTCTTCCATAAGAAGAAGAAGAGAATAAACAAGAGAAGATTTTTAATTAAAAAATTAAAATATAATTAAAACTATTTTTAATATGATTTTTAAATTTTCATTTAATTGTATAATTTAAAAGTCTAATTAATGTTTCTTTTTCTTTTATGGATTGTGCTTTTTTGTGATCTATCCAAGAAATCTTTGCCTAACTTAAAGTCACAATTATTTTCTCTTATGTTTTCTTCTAATAGCCTTATAGTTTTTGGTTCTACATTTATACCTACCATTGATTTTGAGTTAATTTTTGTGTTTAATATGACATAAAGTTTAAAAAAATTTATGCGCATGGATGCCCCATAGTTCCGGCACCATTACTGAAAAGACTATGTTTTCTCTATTTATATTGCCTTTTCTCCATTATATCGCCTTTGTCAAAAATCAGTTGACCATATATGTGTGGATCCACTTTTAGACAATTCTGTTTCACTGATGTATGTCTTTATCTTTAGAAGTTCTTCATCACTGCAGTTTTACAGTCAATCTTATTATCAGGTAGTGTGATTCCTCCACGTTTTGCATTTTTGAAGTCATTTGGCATTTCCAAATTGTTTGTGTTTTCATATGCTTTGTTTACCTTTCTCAGTTATTACAACCCTGTGCTCTCTGTTCTTCAATATTTGAAAACTATTGTTTCATATAATTGGTTTGGATTTTTACTTCTCTCTAAGCTTTCTGCCTCCCCAAACGAACACATTCCTCCCTCCACTTCCTATGGTGGTGCTCAAGCTAAGCTGATAGTAGAGTTTCAGTTATTAGCACACTTTTTCTAAAGGATAGAGGTTAAAAGATTAATTACAGAATGGCAGGGCAAGATACTTTGTATAACAGATAATACTGTTTCCAAAGTCTAACACAGGCAATGCCTAACTGGCAGAGTTTTTTTCCCCTAAGCATTGGCTTCCTGTATTGGAACTCCTTTCCTAGGAATCAAGAGATAGTTAATTATTTCTCTCGTACCCACTTTAATCCAATTCCAGATTCCTTCAATAAGCTGGTCTCTCAGACACCAAAGAAAACTAAAAATATCCTTTAAAAATTCTTGAAATAAAATAACCATATTACCTTACTATTCAAAGGAGTATAAGCTCCCTATTGTTCTGAACTTTGCCAATTTGGGTTTTTGTTTTGCTTGATCTGACTCAAAGCTCTTTCAACCGTATTTTCCTAAAGAAAAGCACTTTCTACCTTCAAAAGTTATTTCAAGACTCCATCTTTAGCAATACACAGAGCCTTTGAAGTGGCAGTTTTTCCTGCAGAAACTCCCAGGTCTCAGATTAATTTCTTAGGCAAAATTAAAAGTCAAGGCCTCTGTGCTTCTCTCCTTAAATGTATTTGTGTGTTGGCCAGGGATGGAAAGAAGGTTTATCATCCTCTTTCCTGAGCACACATCGGGGGTAGCAGTTTTTTGCCCCTTCCATAACATTATATTACATTAAAACTCCACTTTGATGGAGAAATAAAAAAATAGAAAAGCCCTTTGTATAAATAGGGCTTTAGAGAATAATAGGATACTATTACAGTTTTGACAACTTGCCAAATAGTTTTGCTTAAAAACTAAGTCACCTATTAAACAATAGGATATTTGGTGTAACAATATAAATAGCATATGTATACTATTTTCTTATTAACATGTGTTCTTTCTCCCACTGGGAGGAAAAAATAAACTCTGTGTGTTTGAAAATAGACCCAGCTGTCAAATAATTAACTTTAACACAATTGGAAACCAAATAAGCATGCCATTGTTTTACTCAAACCTTTTTATCTTTCTTGAGATTGTTACCATTTAGTCATTAATTCCAATTTCAGGAAGCTTTTCTGAAAAGTATATAAAGTCTTCCATTTCTATAAGATTTTTATATACAGATTTTGATTCAAAATTTCTACAAACATACCATTTACCATTCATTAAGAAATTGGTTTGTATCTTCTTCAAATTTTCTTGAACACTAAATGTAAGTGTATCCAAAGGTTCTGTCTTCTGCCTAGGCTCTTTATCCTTTGGTGACCTTATCCACTTTGCCATCAACTATGACCTCTTTTCTCAAGTTTCCAAAGACTTATTTTATGTTCCTGCTTCTTAACAGCATTTTAAACCTTAAAACTCATTATCTTTTGTACTAAAGTTCTTTTCCTCTTTGCTTTCCTACATAGATAGATAGATAGATAGATAGATCATCCTTGTTCTGTTTCTCAGGTTTAAACTTTAGAATCAGTGGTGATTTTTGCTTTCCCTTTGATCTGCACACTATTAGATATCTCCTCTTGTAGACTCTACTTTCCCAGTCTCTCTTCATACTATTCCTTCCTTCCTCTCCCACTCATCCTTGTGCTATAAGACCTTATTCTCTCCTAGATTATTAAATAAACTCTCTACTGGTTTCCAAATGCAATCTATATTAAATTAGTTTGGCAAGCTAGTTGTCCTTTGCTCAGCTCTACTGTGATTATAAATATGTTCAAGAATTTTAAAGAAAACAGGAACATACTGAGGAGCGAAATGGATCATATAAAAAAGACTCAAATTAAATTTAGAGAATTAAAAATTATAACATTTAAAATAAAAATTTCACTGGATGAGATTACAGCAGAATAGACCTGCACGAAACATATCAAGGGACAGAAAGGCATAGTGATAAAAATTATCCAAAATGAAGCATACATAGAGGGGAAAAAGACTGAATAAATGAACAGCACCTCAGTGAACTATGTGATATTATTAAGTAGTCTATAATATGTGTTGTTGGAGTCCCAAATGAAAGAGGAGGGCAGAGTGAGAGAGAAAAAATTAAAGAAATGATACCAAAACACTCACAGAGTTGAGAAACTATAAACCGATAGATCCAAGAACTTCACTGAATCACAAGCAGGGTGAACACACAGACATCCAGACAGACAGACACACAAGCACATCATCATAAACTTTCAGAAACAGTGATACAAAGGAAATCTTAGAAGTAGTCAGCAATTTCACTCCTAGGCATTTCCTCAAGAAATCTCAGCCAGGAAGTAATTTTGCATTATTAGATCAAAAGTGCCTGATACTGACAGATGGAGGTTCACAACTTCTTAGCCTTAGGGAGTAAGAAAGGACGTCATTTTTTGAAAGATGAGACAACTGGGAAGGTTATAAGAATGTGAATTCTGTAACTAGAAAAGAGATAGAAGATAGAAATCTGCTTTCAAGGATCAAGCAACAATCCATACTAAAAGCAGGGTTGATTTAATGTTGAGTCACCCAAGTATAAACCTAGATAGAGTCTCATAAATTCTTCCTGACATAGGAGGCAAGTGGGAAATTGATTATGTTGCATTAGGTTTTGCCTAAATTTCTCCTAACTCACAAAGTATTTTGGAATCCAAGTTGCAAAATTATGGAGAAAGGAAAAAAAGTCTTGAATAGTTAGAACCAAGATAACTAGTCTGCCAAGTTCTTTGAGAGTAAGAACAGTTGTTACGTTATCTCAAGTCAGCAGTTCCTGATGTGCTGTCTGATAGAGTATATAGTTGCAGAGTGTGAGAAATATATGATTATTCATCTGGCCGCAGGGGTGATCAGAGACTAAACGATGTGAAGAAATAGTCACTCTCCAAGGGACAGTCCTGCTATGCGCTTATCAAAGTTGGGTGGACAGATAGTATTCATATGTCTCAGGGGATCCTTTCAGTATGAAGCAGGACTCCAGACAAGTAACTGGAGGTATCAGAAAGCAGGGTCCAATTTCCTCACTAAATAATTCCTTTGTTTTAAAAGTCCACTTCAAAAATCACAAGAAAATGAACAAGCTGTTCCATGATGCAAAACCATGACAGAAATCCTGCTAAATGAACCAACAAAGTAAGGTGGACTTTGAGAAGTGGACTTTGGTGGGGATGGTGTGTCTCAGGATCCTACCATACTAATTTGAGGACAATAAAAATAACCCCAAACTTATTTGCTTCAGAGGATAGGGCTCTTGCATACTCAGGCAAGATTGGCTCAGAACTGAGTGATGAAGCTGAATCTCCAGATGGGAGGTCTACAAACCCTGCAATGGAGAATGGAGTCCAAGGTTTGGGTAGGGTGCAACTGGAGAGGATGAGGCTTGCCATGACCTGGGATAGCCAGGAAACGTGTGTGCGCACACATCTGTGTTTCACATCTCACCTAAATTTGGCATCATTTTAAAAATTTGACCTCATAACTTTTCTTCATTAGTTCCTCTTATTCAATCATGAAATGTGTTTTGGACACCTATTCTGTGCAGAAAGAATCCTTATAGTCTGCCCTTAACCAGCTTCTCCCACCTCCTTTTGAAATTATGACGCTTGTGACCAATGACTCTTCTTGATTAAATAATTTATCTCTTGAGATTTGCTTAAAATGACACGTTATCACATTTCTTCCCCCAAGCCTCAATAGATGAAGCTTATGTTGCCACTTAATGTCTAGTATACAATTAATTGGGCTTTATTCTAGAGCCTTTGGAAGTCTCATAAGCTCAAAGGATCTCTACGTCTCATCACACATGTATATTGAAATTGCCAAGGCATACTTGGTGTTTGTTATTTTTTGTAAAGAATTCATACCAGATTATTATATCTACTGTCAGTTCACAGAGCAGGAACTATACCCATTCAGCTTCTTTTCAACACATAATTTCTTGTAATGGAATGTTAAAGTGTAACCATGTATAATTAATTCCATAGTCCTCTTTTTGAAAAAAACAAGTTTTTACTGTAATATATTTTCAATAATTATTCACCTTCTTGTTACAAATTTTATTTCCTTATTCTTTGTTACTATCATGAATGAAGTAGAAGATTGTCTTAATCTGTCTACGTGTATCTGTATATATAGTGATAAGGAGAAAGAAATGCTAAGACAGAGAATTATAATGCAGACCTAGATATATTTATTGTTTAAATTACAAAGGCTATATTTGCCATAAAGACCAATTTATAGGGTTTTTTTTATTTCCTTGCAACTTGATAGCAGATATGGTTTTTTACTATACAGAGATATACCTATGGTAAAATTTAGTCATCTCAAAGTTTTAAGAGACATGTAACTGTCTTACCTTTTTGCTGGAATGTTGAAGTGATTCACTCCTGTCTCAAGCTATCTGTTATTCCAGCCCAGCTGTGTCTGACATTTCAGACTGATGGGTGAGAATCATGAGTCTTATCGAGCTCAGTTCCCAATAGATATTTAAGTTTCAAGACTAGAATTCAATGTGTTTATAAGACCGAGTGTTTAACAATCTAGACATTGGTCTGCAGAAGTTTTGGTCTTTATAAGCCTTACCTCTAAATCCTAAAATTATTTATGCAAACTACCAGATGTTACTCCTATTCATGTACCTTTTAAATATAATGACGATAACAGTAATAATAGTAGTAATATTGATAATAATAAATTACATATGTACAACACTCCTTTTGCCAGGTCAGAGCACATTACAGGAATTATTTAACCCAAACAATAACCCTGTGAAGAGATATTATGATGATCCTCAGTTTATTTAAAAATAGTAAGACCAATGCTTGAAGTCCAGAGAGATGAAGTAATTTGCCCAGGGCACAAAGCTAGTCAGTGGCTATTTCACTATTCCATTCAAGTTTTTCCAATTCTGATCTTGGGCTCTCAAAAATGTCTTCATTACTTATAGTACATTCTCATTTAGGAGTTCGGAGATTGCAAACAGAATAAGGGAGATTTAAACAATCCCTTATTAATTTTAGTTTAATTATATTAATTCTAAGCAGCAATATTTGCATCAGCTAACCAATAAAGGCTATTGTACCCTGGTAACTGCCTGCTAAAGCCTTAGATTATGAAGATGAATAAGATGAAATATTGTCTTTGAAGGAATACAGTCTAAAATACATTATTTTCAACTTTACAAATCACTAAACACTCTTTAAAATAACATTATTTAAACACTGAAATTTAAGCACTATTTAAATTGAAATAACAATTTTAAAATACTTGTTAGTACAATATTCTGGTTTGGTCTTTAAAACATAAATCAGGGGCCGGCCCAGTGGCACAGCGGTTAAGTGCGCACGTTCTGCTTCGGTGGCCCGGGGTTCACTGGTTCGGATCCTGGGTGCAGACACGGCACCACTTGGCAAGCCATGCTGTGGTAGGCGTCCCACATATAAAGTAGAGGAAGAAGGGCACGGATGTTAGCTCAGGGCTAATCTTCCTCAGCAAAAACAAAACGAAACAAAAGAAAAAAATCTTAAAAAAAAACACATAAATCAGGAAAAAGCATTTCAGAAACTTAAACTGAATGATGAAAAAAGTTAAAAGTTTGTGTGAAAATACTTACTGATAGAAATTATGGTGGAACTTTGACAGCAAACTGCAATTATTACAAAGCAATGTTGAGAATTATGGAAGCTGCCACTCTAAACTTAATTCCAAACAACAAAAACTAGTTGGTGATATGGACGTGGAAGGAATCTTGGAGGAGGAGAATGACATGAGGTTTTTGGATTAATAAGACTAAAGAAAGATGAACCTGAGCATATTTAAACATGGTCAAACTTCAGAAAGCCTTCAAATATTCAGAGGAAATAGCAGAACAGCTGGAAATTCCAACAGAAGAAAAGTCTACAATAAATGAGAGGCTAAAAAAATTTTGATTACAATTTTAAATAATATCATGAAGCAAAAAAGACGATTTTTAAAAATAACTACTGTGGATTCATATTTAAACTCAGAGATATAAACAAAACTGAAAAAGACAGAAGGCATACATATATGTGATTTTTTTAAAACTATGTTTCTATGGATTAACAATACTTTGCATACTTTTTAGGGGGGAAGTGCTATGTTGGTGATGAATGACAAAAATATATGGTAGCAGTTTAGTAATAAAAAGGAATAAATAACTGGGGCCAACCCAGTGGCATAGTGATTAAGTTCACACGCTCTGCTTTGGCGGCCTGGGGTTTGCCAGTTCGGATCCTGGGCACAGACCTAGGCACTGCTTATCAAGCCATGCTGTGGCAGCCGTCCCATATATAAAGTACAGGAAGATGGGCACAGATGTTAGCTCAGGGCCAATCTTCCTCAGCAAAAAAAGAAGAAGAAGAAGAAGAAGAAGAGGATTGGCAGCAAATGTTAGCTTAGGGCTAATCTTCCTCAAAAAAAAGAAATAAATTACTGATACACACAACAACATGAATGAATTTTTAAAAGATTATTATGAGCTAAAGAAGGCAGTCAAGTAAAAATACTTACTGTATGCCTCAATTTATATGAAGTTCTAGAATAGGAAAACCTGATGTATGGTAATAGAAATTAGAAGAGTGCTTGTCTGGAGAGAGAATGGGGACAGACTGGAAAGAGTTACTAGAGAAATTTTGGAGATGATGGAAATGCACTATATCTTGATAGAGCTGTGTGTTATATGGTGTATACATTTGCCAAAATTCATTGAACCATACATTTAAGAACTGCTCATTTCTTCATATTTAAATTAGATTGAAGTGCTTACTATTTTCTTGGAACTATATTTGATACTTTATTTGTTTCATCATTTAATTTCAAGTCTCGCAGCAACTCTCTGACAAAGGAACTATTATCGTTTCATTTAACAAATGAGAAAACAGAAGTTAAGTCACATCAGAGCAGAATTGGAATCCAGGATAAGCTACCTGCTGCCTGTGAGCTGTTAATCACCCCTCTGTTCTATTGTATTTTTGTCTTCTGTGAGACACAAGTTCATTGCAATTATATCAGAGAAACCATTATACTATGTGAAACTGATTTCAGACAACTGTATGTTTTTATATAATTATGTACTAGAATAATCAAACAAGTTTTAATTTGAAGTTAAAATAATGAGCACTAATAGTATAAATGAATGAAACAATTGTCAAGTATAAATAAGGTTATCCAGTAGGAAGAACTTTGTTTACAAGGCAAAGCTTGTTAATTATGTTTGGTTCGTGACTGAGCATCTGGGTGAATATGTTGCAAATGTATTGATTAGAGAGAGGCACAAATCAAAGAAGATAATGTCCTATTCACTGTACTTGTATGAAGAACAGAATGCTGAATAAAAATGATAAATAATAAAAATAAATAGTCGTGAAAATTAAGAAATATATATATATATATATTCATAAGTCCCTGTAAATATGATGGAAGAACCCAGAGAAATGGGAATTTGAGCCTCACTACACATGAAATGTGGCTTTAGTTACACTGCAGCATTTAGCTTTCTGCAATATAACCCAAAGAGTTGTTCCACCTAATGTTAAATATATGAAAAAACAGAGGTGAGGGGTTTTGTTATCACTTTGGAATTCTGGGTTCAACTCTACTTCTTAGAAATGATAGCATGCTAAGGCAAAGTGTGACTCTCCTACCCTGGGATGTACAGTGAAGGGCTTTCCAAATGTGTTTGAATGTAAAATCATTTTGCAGATTACCTTAATGCAGAGGCCTTTGTGGAATATACCTTAGCAATTTAGAGGGTTTGGCTGCTCTTACTGTAACCACTCATGGTAACCAAGAGAACTAAGAATGAAGAAAGATTGTGCTAAGTGATCAAGCGTGTTTATATTTATCTGGAAGAATATCTAAGGAATATTTAACCCCAATATTAAGACGCTTACTAAGTCAACCTCCAAGAGAGCAGTTGCCCCACAAAAGGTAACCTTTCATGTGTACTTTTCTTTAGCACTGATTTTATACTTTTTAGTAAGTAATATTATGTTCAATTTGTGAGATTTATCACAAATAATTCAGTGCAAACTCAAAATCAATAAAAATTGAAAGAACAGAGTGGGATTGCAACTTCCTGCTGCAAATGAGATAAAAATCTCATATTTCAATAAACTATGTCCTAAGATAATGAAATCACAGGTATATATATAACGTATATAAGAATGTATATGTAATATTATCACAGAAACATAGTAAAAAATTTTTTTGAGAAATGAGACAGTGAAAGTTATGCATGAAAGTGAAGGAGATACATATCCTGATTTTCAGAACAGGAAGAACAGGTAGTGGGAAGCATAAATGAGGAGGTTCAATGTAAAACCTCAACATAATTGGTGCATGGATTATTAATTAGTTAATAATGAACAACAAGGCTAGAAATAATGGTAGTAAACAGGAGCCAAATGGATTATGGAAAACATTCTTTTTTGGTAAATTTACTGTTTTGATAACTATGGGGATATTGCAGGTGTTATGTTTTAATTTCAGGAAGAAGTTAAATATCAGAATCTCTGATGAGAGCCTGTGGATAAGATTTAAAATAAGCGTAGCTACTTGGATAGCTTGTCACGTGAATGGTGACAATATAGATTAGTGGCTCATTGTCAGTTGTGCAGCTTGCTATAGGATATGCTCCAGGTTTCTTTCCCTCAAGGCATTCTGTTTGCAAAGGCAGAGAAACATGTTGATGGGATTCAGGACAAGCTCCCCGCAAATATGGCACCTGGCCGTAATGAATATTTGAAGCTGAAGGACTTCTGCTTCCAGCAGAAGTACCTTCTTCACCTTCCCTCTCGCTTCTCCCCTGAAACAAGTCATAAAACCCTCATGTGAGAGGTGCCCCTCTTATATCTGGAGAAAAGGAGTATCCTTTATCTCCAAAGACAGAGGGACTCCAAAAGAATCCAGACAAACGGGCCTTGCTATGTATCCCCAGTTTACTACATGTATCTCATATTCTTTGGCTGATCATATTTCCATGTGACTGTCCACTCTTCATCCAACCTGGCATAAAAATACTCAGGATTAACTGTATTTTGGGTCTTCATTTCCTTATTACAGCTGCTGTGTGATGTAAAATTTATATTAAATAAATGTGTATGCCTTTCTTCTGTTAATCTGACTTTGTCAGTTTAATTTTCACACCCAGCCAGGGACCCTAAGAAAGTCGAGGAAAACTTTTTGCTCTCCTACAATGTGAAAAAATGTTCAGGGAGAATAAAATCTAAGAGTAATAATAATATAAATGGAAGCAGAAACAACATTAAAAACTTACCTAACACACTGAAATTACATACCAGAGCCCCAAAATGAAATTTAACTGAGATAAATGTATCATCCTATAATTTGGTTTTCAAATAGTAATTAGCTAACATACAAGATAAGGAAGACATGGATGGAATATAATCAAAAAGTCAAAGAATTTAGTTTCACTTCTGAAGTTCAGTGTGACACAGTCAAAAAAAAAAAAATCAGGGCTCGGCCCGGTGGCATAGTGGTTGAGTTCGTGTGCCCCGCTTTGGCAGCCTGGGGTTCGCGGGTTCCGGTCCCGGGCGCAGACCTATGAGTCGCTTATCACGCCATGCTGTGGTGGGCATCCCACATGCAGAATGGAGGATTGCCATGGATGTTGGCTGGGTGACAATCTTCCTCAAGCAAGGAGAAGAGGATTGGCAGCAGATGTTAGCTCAGGGCCAGTCTTCCTCACCAAAAAACACATAAACAAACAAACCAAAAAATGAAACAAACACCTAACTTGGCATAAGGCTACACTAGTAGAACTATAGTCTCGAGAAAAAGTGAGCCAGTATCTCACTATTTCATATTATTTTGTAGTGGTCCGACTCGATCATGAATTTTGTGCTCATTTTTAGTACCACATTTTAAAAGGGTCTTGGAAAATCCATACTGATAGAGAAGAGAGAGCATAAAACAGTGAAAATACATGTGAAGATCACTTAGAAAATTCAAGATGAGTACATAATGAACACATTTACGAGTTAGAAAGTGCCATGAAGAGAGGGCAGAAAGAATGCCAATGATGGAATGACCCTTCTTTTGATAAATGAAGATACTTTACCCTAGATGCTTTGTCAAAATCACTAGGAACCTGTTTCACACCCAATTCATGACAGAGTGTCATGAGTCAGAGTGATTTCCAACATAGCATACTCTGTTTTCAAATAGCTCACAAACTGTCATGTGGAAGCAAAATTGGACAAATATAATTGGCAGGTAACAGACTGGAAAAAGATATGGAAGTTTCCCCTGAATAATACACAAATGCTTTGATCCAGCAATTCAACACCTAACATTTTATCTTATGGATATATTTGCACAAGTGGGCAATAGAACAGATGGCAACAAGTGCAAAATTGTCCTAACAAAATAATAATCGTAAAAATAAACTAAGGAAACCAGCCAACAATTGGGTTATATCAACATTATCCACCTATACTGATGGAATAATCATGAGCAGCTAGAAAGCCTCAGGGTGAAGAATATGGAGTCCTTTGCAGAGAGAAAAGGAGATTCAGAAGGGACATAATAGATTTGTCTAGAAAAAGTGACTGAGAGGTAAGCCAGGACCTAGATAAAGTTGTTGAAAGCATGGTTAAAATATGTGAAAGTCATATGGAAGCAAAATAAGGCTCACTCCCTTTGGTTCTAAAGGGTCAAAGAGAAATGAAGAAATGGGACATGCAAAGAAATAAATTTCAGATGAACAGTAAAAAAATTTTCCAGTCCTTAAAACTGGCCTAAAATGCTCTGGTTGCCCAAGAAATGAGCGCGCTCTCTCTGGATGTGTTTAAGCATAGGCTGAGTATGCTTATTGTGAAATATTATGGAGGTGCTTTAGAAAGGAACTGTGTGGTTGTACTAGGAAACATCCTTGTAGTCTGTTATTCTGCCTTGGAAACTTGACTCCATCGCTAATCAGTTATGCCATCTTGGACAAGTCACATAATTTCTGGAACTCGAAATTTTCATCTCTAAAATGAGGTTTTAAAAATAAAGGAGGGAAGGAATTAACAAGATTCTTTTTGTCTTTTCCGGCAGTAAAGTTTTCTTTTTTTATTAATTTTATTGTTCAGTGTTAAATTAGTGGTAGCTCAACTAATTACATTTCCTTAGTGCCTGTTATCTCAGTACACATGGAGCTCAACTATCTGTGTCGGAAGAGACAATGATTCAACTTAATATGTTCACCCTGGAAGCAATATGATGGGAAACCATTTAGCTGCCAGCACAGCTGCACAAACAGCTTTAGGCCCCCGAGGGAAGGGTGTTTCTCAGTGAAACTCAGTAGGGGAGAAAAGATGCTTTAGGACAGGCATCAGAGCCAGAAATAAGGATGACAAAATTGGCATCTCTCTGCATCACTTTTATACAAGTCCAGGAGCCCTGGCTCTGCTGGTATTTCACGGTGGTACTCCATTCCTGGCTTTCTCTTGGTGATGAGTTCCTCTTGCCTCCTTTACTTCAAGTACAGGTACATTGTGTGAGAAAATGGTTTTGTGATGCCCGTGAGACTGCTTGCTAATTGATGTGATTAGAAGCAGAACCAAAGTCCTCTTGGTAGCAGTCGTACAGCACCGATCAAGGATTTAGAAATGAGCCATCTTAAAGGAGGAGTGAACGAAGTCAGCAGCAAGATCTTGAGACTTTAATCATCCTGTGCCCTTGGTTGACTTGTGGCTCAGAGTGTATAATTTTCTGTGTTTTGGATCTGATGTATTGTGGTTGTGTACAGAAAAACAGAGGGGAAAAAATCAGCAGGAAGGAGGGTAGTGCAGAAAGGCAGTGCCTCTATGATATGGTAGTTCCCTTAAAAGTAATTTCCTTGTTGTTTTATGGGCTATAAAATCTTTGAATACTTCGTTCTTTCACAGATTGCGCTTTAGATTTGTGTGAGCTCATAACAATGAAATATTTAACAACAAAATGTCTTTTAATGGATCGACTCACTGGTGGGTCTGCAACACTCTGCATACCTAATTAGAGACTGGGAAAAGAGAGGGAAGACACAAAGAGCAGAGGGCGGCTTAGGAGGGAGGTTCAGGAACCTCCTATGGTTCTCATCCAAAATCAGAGGATTACTTTTTAGTCTTCTCTACGTTTGAAATACTGAATGGGAGTGGATGAGAAAGAAGAGTTGCCCTATTTCATAGGCTCGGGGTGGTGAGTGGCAGGGTGAGGGATTTTTATGGCATTTGTTATTTTAATTGTTTTTTAATATGTTTCATGAGAACAAGCTTCAATATCATGAAATGTAAATACAACAAAACCTACAGTATGAAGACATTGACTCTGACAGGTTTTTATGAGAGAGGTTAACACTCTGTTTAGCATAGGAGATGTGGTATATTGCACAGAATTTAAAGGTAGAAGGCCAGGCTTTAAATACAGGCTCTGATGCCTAATTACTTGTTTGAACAGGCAAGTCAATCACTCTATGCCTTGATTTTTTCTTCTCTAAACTGGAGAACATCCGTTTATTTGCTTTATGAAGTCAACACAAGACTCTTTAACAAGTGCTTATTTGAAAGCACTTTTTAAACTGTAAAAGTTACACAAAGTTATCACATTTATTGAGTCCCCCTTGTAGAAAAATAAATCTAAGAACTAAAAAATGACTAGTTAATTCTTACAGACTATATGAGTATAAGCCCTTGGATGTGTGAACCACTTGTACAATTAGTTTAATATTTTACTTTTTTTGGATCTGAATGTTTTTCTTAAAAAATGATTTTGCCCAAGCAATATGGACAATTGCCTTCATATTTTATTCCCTTCTATGTATTTTTCTTGACTATTAACATTGAAAACATAGTGATAACGCTTGGTTATTTGAGACAAATCTTAAAGAAACTGATCATTTCTAACTATTAAAAAAAGAAAAAAAAACTCCCACAGAAATGTAACTAGAATGCAAATTATATCCGTTGATGAACAGAAGCCAAACCTTATTCAGTTAGTGTCCCAATTCCCAATATGGCATTTCTGTTATAAGGTAGTTTCTCAAGAGGTGGCTGATAAATGAAGTTGATAATAGTTCTTATTTACAAAGCTCTTTACATTCATTATTTAAATTCATAATCGCTACAACTCAGAAAATGATAAGATGGCAAGATTTAAAGGGATTTATATATCACCTAATACCAATCATCAGTCTATTCATTTGAATTTATTTCCCTTACATCATTCTTACCAACCACTCATCCAACTTAATCCAAAACATTCACCCTAGTGGGAAATTCCCTACTTCCCGAGACAGGCAATTCGTTTTTTGAAGATTTTCACTTATTACCTTTTTAGTCATTTGGTCAAATAATTTAATCTCTCTGAACTTCCATTTATTCCACTGGAAAAAAAATATGGAGTTAAAGCCCAACTCATGCAATTATAGAAGAAATCATATCAGACAAAATTGCATAAAGAAAGTTCTTTGCAAATGGCAAGTTTTTTAAAAAATAAAAGTTTCATCATCATATCCTCAAGTGTGGACAGTGTTGATGGCTTTATTATTCTAGCTTTTCTACTACTAGTTCTTTAAAACAGTGTCACTTCCATTGTGAACCCTTCCTTCAACTTCTCAGGCATAGTAACAACTTTGCTTCATACAACCTTTTGTTATTGCTTCTACTATAGTCCCTGTTACCTTGTATTGCAATGTATTAATTCGGGGGGCTGGCCCGGTGGCACAGTGGTTAAGTTCGCACATTCCACTTCGGCGGCCCGGGGTTCGCCCGTTCAGATCCCGGGTGCAGACATGGCACCACTTGGCACACCATGCTGTGGCAGGTGTCTCACATATAAAGTAGAGGAAGATGGGCATGGATGTTAACTCAGGGCCAGTCTTCCTCAGCAAAAAGAGAAGGATTGGCAGCAGTTAGCTCAGGGCTAATCTTCCTCAAAAAAAAAAGTAAGTGCATTGTGGTCAAAGAATATGATTGTATCATAGCATTCCCTTGAACTTTGTTGAGACTTGCTCTATCACCTAATACATGACCAGTTTTCTTAAATATCTCATATGTTCTTCAAGAGAAATGAGAATAAAATTTTGGTTTAGTGTCCTATATATGTCAATTATAGGAGGCTTGTTAGTCTCCTGTGTTTGTACTGATTTTTATATACTTGATCTATCCATTATTGAGAGAAGTGTGCTGAAATCTTCCACTATGTTGATATATTTGTCTATTTTCCCTTTTATGTCTGTAAATTTTTGGTGTAGTTGTTTTGATACCATGTACACACAAGTCTACAATTTGCATGTCATCTAATTGAAACTTTTAACATTATAACATGATCCTCTTTGTTTCAAATAATGCATACTTTTTTTATGTGTTCAAGTCTATTTTGTTTGTTATTATTTTATCTATGCCACCTTTTCCTTTTGTTAACATTTGCCTCATATGTATGATTCCACCTTTTGACTTTCAAACTACTGTATCCTAATGTTTTACTTTTTTTAAAGATTGGCACCTGAGCTAACATCTGTTGCCAGTCTCCTTTTTTTTCTTTCTTCTTCTTTTCCACAAAGGCCCCCAGTACATAGCTATATATTCTAGTTGTAGGTCCTTCTGGTTATGCTACATGAGACACTTCTTCAGCATGGCTTGATGAGCGGTGCCATGTCTGCACCCAGGATCTGAACGGCGAAACCCTGAGCTGCTGAAGTCGACCGCATGAGCTTAACCACTGAGCCACCGGGCCAGCCCCTGTATCCTAATGTTTTGAGGATGACTTTTATACACAACATATGGCTAGATCTAGTAAATTCAGGACTGAATTTCTTTTACTTTTAATTGAATACTTTTGTCCATATGTATTTATAATTATCTGCCCAATTTAATTTTATTCTTAATTATTATGTCTTCTATATGCCCTGCTTTTGGTCATTCGTTTTGTCATTTCCTTTCTGTCTTGATTTTGATTGGTTAAGGTTCTTTTTTTTTCTATCATTCAATTATTTTTTATCTAACAGACTTCAAGTTATACTCTTTATATATAATCCTTCAGTGTTTACCATGGATATTTTAAACACTGAAGTCAAGGTAGGTAGATTTCCTTGCTCTTGTGTTGCTGTCCTCTTCTGTGTGACAAGCTTATTTCAAATTTATTATTAGAGTGAAGGTGTAGCCCTCTTTTTAGATTCCCTGACATGGGCAGACCATAACTTTTTCTCTTGTCTTCTAATCCTGATCAGGCAACAGAAAAAAAGCTCAGATTCACCATGCTTCTGCAGTTACTCTCATGTCAAAAACTTATTTCAACACTCATCTTCCAGTTTTACCATTTTCACTTTGTTTTGAAGTTGGAATGTTTTTTTTTTCTTGCAAGGCCAGGGATGCATTCAATTATTTTTGTGTATTTCATTCACATTTTTTTTCAGCTATTCAGAGTTGTTTAGGGTCTGTCTAACCCATCATGTCACCAGAAACTGAAGCCCCTCAGAAGAGTTTTTAAAATCTCTGTGTGTGTGAGAACGGGGCCAGACATATTTAAAATTTCAAACGTAATCTCTTCAATGGATCTCCAACTCTCTTTTATCTCAAGTTTGAAATATTAATGCTCACAAATTAAAACTTCTCAAAAGATCTATTATAAAATATTTGCTTTGAGCTGGTCTAGGACTGAGTGAGGTAATCCATTTATGATTCATCCAAGAACAGGATCTCCTGCCCAACTCTTCTTTGGCCGTGATGCTCTTTCTGATTCCAGGGAGAATCAGCAAAACAAAAGGCATATTTATGAAAGTTAAAACTCAGAAAGTAAAAGCTGATGATGTAAGAAATAACAGCACCACAAGAACTCCTGGAATTACCATACGAGAGCCTTCCTTGACAAAATTGAAAATCAACCATGTGGAGGGGGGAGATTATAATAATGTCTTTCAGACTCACACTTGCTCTGAATTTAGGAGGCTCTTGTAGATCTGTCCAGTCTTTTGTGATTAAGGCCACCTCATTGCTAACCCCCTTGTACTACTGGGCAGGTAAGAGGACTTTACCATGAGTAAACTTCATGCTAGAATGGCAGGAGGGTGACATTTTCTTCTAGTTAGTATTAGATGGCACACAATGTATCCCAACACCAACGCTATTAATTAGAATTCCTATTTCACCCTACAGGATTTTAAGTTCAATATATTACATTCTTGGAGAAATTGATTCTGTGTTGCTGAAAGAATTTTTGGAGGAAAGGTCTGTGAAGTCCTGGAAATCAATCCTAATGGACAGGTAGTTGATCTTGAAATCTAGCTGCTCCATGATTAATAAAACTGGCTGGCAACAGAAAAAGAGTGAGCTAGAGATTTCTATGCCCCATACAAACTGCTCATTAAATGAAGCTTCATATAAAATTGATTTTGACAAAAGAGTTTTCTTTGTAGATATTCTGGCACTTTCTGATGGGAGAGTATCACAATTGTGAAAGCGCGTATATATTCTCCCACATCTCTAGCTTCCTTTCTTGTCAAAGGTAGACAGACATCTAGGTGGAAGGGCACTCTTCCTGAGAATAGATCAGTTTCATTATGCTACAGGTGGAAATCTCAAATTGGAGCCTTCTTGTTTAATTTGGGAACGTAAGAATGTGCAGAAGGCTTCTCAAGTTCCTCACAAAAATATCATAAAGAATTTAATTAAAAATAAAATATTTGAAAAATTCTATTACCTGTATACATAAAGAACTTTTGGAATATCCAAAGGATTAGAAGCACCAAAAAATATAAATGTTTAATATAAATGGACTGTTAGCTTTACTGCATATAGATACACAGTCAGTAAAAGTTGCTTAATTTGTTAAAAAATAACTCATTTTAAAATACCCAGATCCATATTACTAAACCAGTATAATCAGTGATACATAAGGTAGGACTGTGACCTCACTTTTCTCTATATCTCGATTTCTCCATCTGTTTCAGATGTGTTCAAACATTTCTATGATCTTTCCATCTTGAATATTCCTTGAATCTGTGAATTCAGGTTCTTTTTCACATGCTGTCAAGGTAATGAGTGGTCTCTCTATTATATAACAGGTGATTACATAACCTTTTGTTGAATATAATTCAGCCACCCAAACAAACCTTGGTGTTCCCAAGGGAGAAAAGGCCTCAATATCATAAATCTTTGATGAATTAAATGTTTAGGCAAAAGAGATAAATCACCAAGAAAGCAGGGGCTGGCCCCGTGGCCGAGTGGTTAAGTTCACGCGCTCCGCTGCAGGCGGCCCAGTGTTTCGTCGGTTCGAATCCTGGGCGCGGACATGGCACTGCTCGTCAGACCACGCTGAGGCAGCGTCCCACATGCCACAACTAGAGGAACCCACAACGAAGAATACACAACTATGTACCGGGGGGCTTTGGGGAGAAAAAGGAAAAAATAAAATCTTAAAAAAAAAAAAAAATCACCAAGAAAGCAGTTCATATCAAGACCTTTTCTTTGTTGTTATTAACTTTTGCTTTTCCTGGAGTTGGAACATATTCAGTCTAAACCTTTTATAGTCATATTTCCATATCACACAGTAAACCTTAAATGCGTGCTTATGAAGTGAATATAGAAATGTGAATAAACCCCACTTTTACTAATTTCAAGGTTTGGTGTAAAGAAAAAGGAAGAAATCAATGAAGAAAAATATTTAAAAAGATGAAAATTGGTAAAGATGTCCTTTTTAAAAAAAATCTATGAGGATGCTGCAAGAAAGAACAAATAAAAATGAATGATACAGGAGTGTTTGCTCACGGATGATTCACTCTTTCAAAAACAAGTTCTAACACTCGGAATTTGTTCCTACTCTTGTATATACTGTGCGTGTGTTTGTGTATATCTAGATATAGATATATATATATAGATGTATAATATAGATGTATAGATATAATAAGTACCTCTGTTAATATAACAGAGTGGTTCAAACAATGTGTTTACATATAGTGACATTTAAAAATATGCTACTGTTCTTTGATTCTCCATTCTCCATTTCCTATACTTTGAATACTTTTGAGTTTGCTGGTTTTCCTTTTCCTCACCGGTAGAAGATATCCCAGCCAGAAGCGAAATATGTCCAAAAAGCTCCAGCTCAGGTTCTACCTCCTCTACAAAGCCTATGTCAGTTTCCTTAGATAATCAGGTCGTTCTGCTGCAGTCACACTGAATGAGTCATCTATTATGGTATGTATCATTTTTGTTTATATTTTTCTTTTCACTAATTGGTGCAATTTTTTAAAGGTAGAAATCAGGTTTTATTCCTCTCTGCATTGCTGGGGAGGGAGGGACAGAAAACAGGCTAAACTGAGAGAAGGAGAAAGCAAGCTTCATCCCCCTTTCCTCAGCAGTTACTTCTGGAATGGCGCTTTGACTTGTTAATCACATTACGGTTAGGGTATGCATTGCTTTCAACCATATGACTACTTCAGGAGTGGTCCCCGATTATGAAATTATTTTCCGATTGCATGATAACACTGACAGACAATAATTTATACGGATGGGAAAAATGAATCCACATATATATTTCTGAGAAGTAGGGAGAACAGTAGTGAAAACAGTTGTGTGTGTGCATGGATTTTATCCTAGTAGCTCTGCCTAGCTAAGCAAGTTATAGCTTTTGCTCTAAAAAGATGTTCATAAAAATAAATACATACTTTTTTCCAAACAAAACATGTCAAAAAGGAAAAATAATCCACTAGATTTTTCTATTTACTCTGAATAATTAGTAGTTTGGCAGGAGAAAGAAGTTTTTAGGGGGATGGGGTCATTTTCTGTCCCTCTGGGGGTAAAAATGACCAAAATAGCATCTTGTTCTTTCTGCCTCTGGCTGTCTCTGAAAGGGTAAAGTCCAGTAAAGGTACATGTATTCTACCAACATGATCTATGGGGGAAAAAAGGCTTTATGATGGTCATAAATCTCACAGCCTCTGAGAAAAAGTCCAGAGCAGGCGCGTGATGCCATCCGACTGACACATATAAATGATGCATTTTCCGCTAGAGCCACAGCTCATCTCCATAATCCACACGACTGCTGAGAAGACAAAGTGAGAAATGCAGTCTGTCCAATGCCATGGCTAAAACAAAATAAGCCGCAGTTAATCATTTATCGACCTCCCCAAATAATAAGTCCAGAAAGTAAATACCAACAGTAGACTGCAATGATCCAGGGAATTTTGTGGGAAATCTTGCATTTTTAAATAAAACCATGAACAACAACCAATACTGGCATCTATGAGAAAGCATCAGTTCTGTACACTTCTTTTATTTCACTAGAATTTCATCCTTAGGAATGAAGGTTCACCTTATACGTGATGCTATTACAGTGGTAGAAGTTTTATTTTAAGGCCTTAGAAGCCAAATTTTCTGGAAAGAGCCCCCAAATCTTCTACTTCAGTTGAATTTTGTGACCAGAGAAAAGAGGGTTTCTGTAGAATCTCGATTAATTTGCTTAGTCTTTGGAGTTGACAGTTTATGATACACAGGTCACAGGTGGCAGGAGATCATTTGGGGCCTGTGGAATTGGAGACACCCATGTTAATATATGGAAAAGCCCTTTATAACAGCCCATCACGTCTTCCTTCCTTCCAGTGTTTAATCCTCCCTTAGGGTCCCTGAGACAGCAAACACTTAGGAAACCAGTGGGTAAGTGTAAATGGCAGCTCTCTGCTTTTCTTCTCACAGAATACAGTCTTTTCTCAGTCTGTTTTTTTCCCGCAATTTGCACCCTCATTTTCCCTCCTATCACGCTGTTGCCCAAATCTAATTGTCCTCTTATTGCACACTATTGAGGAAATAAATGAATGCTGAGAATTCAAACGAAGAAAAGTTGCTGACCTCCCTTTAGTCACTCATTAAATATATATTTAAACGGACTACATTGTACAAAATAACTTTCTGATTTACCAGCCCTCGTAACTTTTAAGTAACCTTTCCACATTCGTAAACAATTTGTTGTTTCAGAGATCACAAATATTTAGGGTTTTCATCCTCTGGTCCATACTTACCATAGGAACACATATTTGACATAATGTAAAATGTGTAATATATACATATATGTGTTGTGTGTGTGCTTGTATTTATTTTTATTCATACTAGCAGTTATTAATAGGGAGCAAATTCCAGTATCTCAGAATCTTAACAATCAAAGCTCCCATTCTGGTCAGCTCAGGTCAGTGTTTCAGGTTTTGGACATAGCATTCAGCCCCCTGTTTATGTGGATAGACTGCTGGGTACCCTCACATTTCATGGCTTTACTTGAAGATGAAACAAATTGAGTAAACAATTGCCAAGATACATAGCATGTACAAAATTCACTTCTGCTATTATCCAAAATCATGTGCATAGAAAGATATTTTACACAAATAGGAAAAAATGGACACATATTGAAGTTACCCTGGAGAGAGTTACAAGAATTGATTATAAGCAAAATCAATGATGCCACCTGATACAATAAGTAATCATGTTTATCATCAAAGATACCCTTTTCCTTTAGAACTTTTAAAATGTGTTCAAATTGGTACCTCTGTGAAGATCTTATTTTTGTGTAGGTTTAAACCCCTCCAGGGCAAGGAACAGGACTTAAAATCTGCTTTTGCCTCCAACAGAACTTCGTATGCTGTTGTCACTAACGCTGGAGGATTGACAGGCTGTTTGAAAAGCACAGGTCTAGACCTAAATCCGTTCTTGTCACATCCTGACAGCAGTGGAATCAGGCTTTTGCTTATTAGCGTAATCGTGCTTCCTCATACCTGCTGGCTCTGCAGGGGCACAAAGATGTCCCCCCATACTGCCATGCCAAACACTCCTGTGCATTCTCACCCCTACTGCAAGCCACTTACCAGAGTCATAGCCAGCATTCCACGTGCCCGCAGGAGTCTCTCTTGCTCAGCCTTGGACCATTGACACTTCCAGGAGGATTGCTGGGTAGAAGCCTGATACTGAAAGTCATGGCTACAATTTAAAAATATATATTATTAAAAGATGATGCCTTGACTAAAGAGTGAATTTTCTATGTAGAAAACACTGAAACTTGGTGAACAAATATAGACTCTCCAGGCAGGTAGTTCGCACAGCAGAGATATAAAAATAAATTGAAAGACGCATTGAGATGGACTACATACTCAAAAAGATGTGTTACAGGTTACATTATACTTTTTATGAAAATACGAATAAGAGATCTGTTCAAGTAGACTTAATTTTTAATTTAATTATATGTGGTTTCAAATTATAAAATATTTCAAACATACCAAGAACAGAAATCTCCAAGACCACCACTACAGATTAAACAGATGATGCCGTCTTGTTATATAAGCTTTTGTTCTTTACAGAAAAGGATTAAGTATTTCTGATTATAAAAGTAATTCAGACAGGTTTTTTAAGGGTTTACATTTCCAAAAATAATATATAACATTTTTCCCTTCATTCTTCTCAATTCCAGGATACACAAGTACACACATCATCTATGTGACTATTTGCCAATTTGATGGTAGAAAGAAGAATCTTAAGTGTTTCTTTGATTACTACTGAAACTTGGGCAACTTTTAGGATGCTCTCTGATTTTTATATTCTTTAGGGTTTTTTTTTTTCTTTTATTGGAGTGTCCACCTCCTTTTCGCATGTTTCTGTTGGAAGGCTCATAATTTTCTAATTCATTTTCAAAGTATTGATGAACTGTACAGTGGTCTATCTTCAATTTTCGAGAGAGTAACCATTTATCCCAAAAACATATATTCAATAATGTTTTCTTTCACAACTGTTTATAATTACCACTTACTTTTTAAACTGTATACTCAATTTTTATGTATGCCTGAATATCTCTCTGGGTTTTCTGAACTCTGTTATGGAATTAGTGCCAAACTCTTTTAAATATGGCAGCTCTATAAGCAATTATACTAATTGATATTGAAAATTTCACCACATTTTATTCTTCTTCAAAAGCCAGGATATTTTTTGGTGTTTATTGTTTGGATAAATTTTAGAATCATGTTATCAATAACTAAAACAAAGTGAATAGATTTGTACTGATATTGCATTAAGCCCAGACAGTAATTTAGGAATAATTTTAACCCTCACATTATTGAAACTCTAGGTACCTCATATAAGTGGAATCGGACAATATTTGCCTTTTTGTGACTGGCTTATTTCAATTAGTGTAATGTAAGATTCACCCAAATTGTAGCATATATCAGAATTTTCTTCCTTTTTAAGGCTGAATAATATTCCATTGCACGTTTATACCACATTTTGTTTATTCATCCATCTATCCAGGGACACTTGGATGGCACAATTTTACCTTTTGGCTATTGCGAATAGTGCTCTGAACATGGGTGTACACATATTTGTTTTAGTTACTTCTTTCAGCATTTTTGGCTAAATACTCAGAAGTGGAATTTTTGAATCATGTCGTAATTCCACGTTTAATTTTTTACGGAATCACCATGCCATTTTCCACAGAAGCTGCACCATCTAATATTCCCATTAGCAATGCATAAGGGTTCCACTTTCTCTACATACTCCCCAATACTTGTTATTTTCTGTTTTTGATAATAGCCATCCTAATGTGTGTGAAGTGGTATCTCATTGTAGTTTTGATTTGCATTTCCTTAATGATTAGTGATGTTGAGCATCTTTTCATTGTGCTTATTGGCCATCTGTATATCATTTTTGGAGAATGTCTACTCAAGTTCTTGGCTCATTTTTTAATTAGTTTGTTTGATTTCTGTCGTTGAATTGTAAGAGTTATTTAAATATTCTTAATAATAATCCTTTATCAGATATATGATTTGCCAATGTTTTCTCTCATTGTGTGGGTTACCTTTTCATTCTGTTGATAGTATCCGTTGATGCACAAAGTTTGGTTTCTTTTTTTAATTTTGATGAAGTTCAATTTATTCATTTTTTTCTTTTGTTGCTCGTGCTTTTGGTGTCATATCCAAGAAATCATTACTAAATTCAATGTCATGAAGCATTTCCCCCTATGCTTTCTTTAAGAGTTTTATTGCTTTAGCTCTTACATTTAGGTCTTTGAAACATTTTGAGTTAATTTTTTGTATATAGAGTAAGATAAGAATCCAGTCTCATTTTTCTGTTATAGATATAGTTTTCCCAACACTATCTGTTGGAAAGACTCCTTCCCCATTGAGTAGTCTTGGCCTCCTTGTCAAAAATCATTTCACCATATATGCGAGAGTTTATTTCTGGGCTCTTTGTTTTATTCTTTTGATCTATATGTCTGTCTTTATGCCAGTACCACACTGTTTTGATTACTGTAGCTTTGTAGTAAAGTTTTGAAATCAGGAAGTGTGAAACTACTGACTTTGTTCTTCCTTTTCAAGATTGTTTTGGCCATTTGTGGTCCCTTGAGATTCCATATGAATTTTAGGATGGATTTTTATATTTCTGCAGAAAAAAGTCATTGAGATTTTGATAGGGAATACATTGAATCTGTAGATTGCTTTGGGTGATGTTGACATGTTAACATTACTAAGTCTTCCAATCCATGAAGACAGGGTGTTTTTCCATTTATTTGTGTCTTCTTTAATATCTTTCAGCAGTGTTTTGTAGTTGTCAGTGTATAAGTCTTTCACCTCCTTGGTTAAGTTTATTCTTAAGTATTTATTTTCTTTTTGATGCTCTTGTAAATGGAATTGTTTTCTTAATTTTCTTTTTGGATTTTTTATTGTTAGTATATGGAAATGAAACTGAATTTTGTCTGTTGATTTTATATCCAGCAAGCTTTGCTGAATTCATTTATTAGTTCTAACAGCTTTATCTTTTTCTTTTTCTACAGATAAAATCATGTCATCTGCAAACAGATAATTTTACTTCTTCCTTTCCAATTTGGACGCCTTTTATTTCCTTTTCTTGCCGAATTGTTCTGGCTAGAACTCTCGATACTCGGTTGAATAGAATTGGTAAAGAGCAAGCATCCTTGTCAAGTTCTTGATCCTAGAGGAAAAACATTCTTTTATCATTGAGTATGATGTCAGTTGTGGGTTTTTCATATGTGGCCTTTATTATGTTGAGGTAGTTTGCTTGTATTCCTAATTGTTAAGTACTTTTATGATTAAAGGCTGTTAAATTTTGACAAAGGATTTTTCAGCATCAAGGGAAATAATCATGTGTTTTTTTCCTTAATTCTGTGAATGTGGTTTATTAAACTGATTTTTTTTTATGTTAAACCATCTTTGCATTCCAGGAATAAATCCCACTCACCATCATGTATAATTCTTTTAATATGCTGTTGAATTTGGCTTGCTAGTATTCTGTTGATGGGTTTTTTTGCATCAATAGTCATAAGTGATATTGGTCTGTACTTTTATTTTCTTGTAGTATCTTTGTCTGACTTTGGAATCAGGGTAATGTTGGCCTTAAATGGGTTTTTTAATGGAATTTCTTTATTTTGTGTAATCTATTTATAAATTAGATAATTAGATTTATCTAATTACATATATTTGTTGTGTCATTTTCTTATATCTAAATATATTTTCAATCTACCATTTTATCAAATTCTCTAGAGACAATTTTTCATTAAATTCTCTTGGACCACTTCTCTGATCACATTATCTTATTTTTTGAGTTTACATTATTTACATGACTCAAATTTCTAACAATATTAAGTAATAGTACAATTTGGGGGCATCCTTTTATTGGAGGAACTGATTGTAATGGGTATTTTTCTTGTGTTTTGCCATTGGTGTGATTTTTAATTCTTAGTTTGAAGAAGCTATTCTTCACCATGATTAGTAAATATCTTTTTTCTATGATGAGATTATCAAGAATCTCCCCTTCCCTTACTTTTCCTTTCCTTTCCTATCTTGGGAGCCATGATTGGATTTTGAATTCCCTCATGATCCTTTTAGTACTTCCTTTAACCTACTGATACAATTGATTGTATTGACAGAATACCTACACTCCTGAAATGCCAGGTTGATATGTTCTTGTGCTAATATAATATTGAATTGAATTTCTTTTATGTGCTCCAATTTGTTTTTTCTGTTATTTTTTCCTTTTAATGTGTTTATGTTCTTTTTTAGTTTAATGGTCTATTTTGCTTTATTTTTATCCTCGAATAATTGGGAAGTTATGCAGTTTATTTTGTTTATATTATACTTCTTTTAATTTCAGAAACTAAAATATATTTACTGACAAATCTCAAAGATAAAATAACCAGTATTCTTATACTTCATCTCCTCGTGTCAACTTGAAATACATTCTGGAATTTGTATTTTTTGTTTCAGTTTATTATAATTAAATTTAAATGTTCTTTTTGGGTGACTTTGCTTTAGGAATTTTAATATTAAATTCTGTTTTTACAATAAGCAAAATAGTAATTTAGATTTCATTATATTTTCTACCAAATTCAAGATTTATCATCAGTGCTTGTATATTTCAGTAGTTCAATTGGCTGAGTTATGAATTCGCATAGTTTCTAAGAATTGTTTTAAATTGTTACTTCTTCTGAATCCTTGCATATTTGAGAATTGGCTTTTTTTTAGTATTTTTGCATGTGAATGGAAAGTTGCATAGGTATAGAGTTATGGGGTCACAGCATTTTCCCTTCTAATTTATTTAGAATTTGCCCCTTTTAACTCCACTGTCTTTGCAGTGCATTCTGTCACTTGCCTTCCTAGTATCCATTGCTCTCTCTTTCCTTCCCAACCTTGGTATTGATCAGTTATCCCACTCTTCCTTCCCCTTTTCCCCATAGACAAATGACTCAAGGGATTTTGAGCCTATCCTGAGCTCCATCTTGGTGTATGGTGATCTTATTCTCATTACCAGGGATTAATTCAGGATTCGGCATGTGAATCAACTCTAATAATTCATAAATGTTATTTACTGGTGACACCTGGGAAAGATTCCTCACTCCAAAGACAGAATGCCAATAAGAGATAGTGTTTTATGTTCCTCTGAAGATATTCATGAAGATATCATGTCTGTATATTCATTGATATACAGCTATTTTGCGTCCAAACCAATGATGAAGCCAACATTGACAATGGCAAAGAAGAAGATTCTAAATTATGTGAGGCTTCAATAAGATTAGTGAATCAATGAATAAGCCAACTTATCTATGGGCTTTCTATCATTTTATGTATTTTCTTTATTGTTTTTAACTAAAGTTATGGTTCCTATAATTTGCAGGCAAAATTTAAACTAATATAATCCAACTTGTCTTTAATGATACAGCCAGAATTCAAGGGTGAGCCTGATATATTTCCTTTTGCTTTTCTGAAAGTAGACTCTTAGAATTTGTTCTTTATCCTTCAATGTTAAACATTTTTATAAAAGACATTTGTGTCTTGATCTCCCTTAATTATTCCCGGAAATGATTTTATGAGAGTATATATGATATAATTCATACCAAAATATACTATACTCTAATATAATGCTTCCCACCAGCAAATATTTACCAAATGGTAAGTTGATACATTAGGGTATTTTCTTAAATCACTACTTCTGACAATGGGAAACTATTGAGTCATAGTGACCAGCCTGGCTCACTGTCTTTATTCCTCTCCAGCCTCTTTCACTGGTCCCCTCATATTTAGCCATCCACCCCTCATAGTCTCTATCTCTAACCTGATTAGCACTGTCATTTGGTGAAAACTTCAAGTGCTTTAGAATCAGATGTCCCTGGGTTCAAACCCTGATTCAAACACTCTCTAGCAATGATCTTGAACTAGACATTTCACATCATTGAGGTTCAATTCTCTTACCTGTTGTAGCAGAGGCTGCCTACTACATAGGCCCTGACTGCTAGTTCATGTGCAGGTCTTACAGTTTCTTATTACAAGTGCCTATAACTCTCTGCCTGAGGGCTTTCTTGGACTACAGGAGGTTGTTTGACCTGTGTCTAGAGCAGGCCAGAAGTGCTGGGTTGTTGATGTTCCTGGAAGCAGCCCTGAAAAAATGGTGGATGCAAGTTGGAGGTTAAGATCTGAATTCCTGATCTCTTGGGTGGAGTAATCATGAGGCATGTTCAACGATATCTTACAGTGTTCACACTGCAATTGAGCCTCAGTTCCCTATAATGGTGACCTGCTCGTCAATGTTTTTTTTTTGTGAGGAAAATTATCCCTGAGCTAAATGCTGCCAATCCCCCTCTTTTTGCTGAGGAAGACTGGCCCTGAGCTAACGTCCGTGCCCATCTTCCTCTACTTTATATGTGGGACGCCTACCACAGCATGGCTTGCCAAGCGGTGCCATGTCCACACCCGATATTGAACCCGTGAACCCCGGGCCGCCAAAGTGGAACGTGTGCGCTTAACCACTGCGCCACCGGGCTGGCGCCTCGTCAACGTTTTTAGTGGCTTCTTTCTCTTCCCTGTTTGACTTCTCTACTCTCCAGTTGGTTATTGGGTGGGGTTATCTCCCAAATAAAGTATTTACATTTGAATCCTTATTTCAAGCTCAAATTCTGGAGGATTGCAAGCTAAGACAGCTGTAACTATGAATAATACTACTAATAATTACAACACATAATTAATTGAGTATTTAGAAGTACATGAGACACTGCATTGAGGCCTTTATATGCATTCTCATGAGCCAATTGAGAAGATATTATTATCATCCTAATTTAACAGATGATATAACTGAATCACAGAAAGGAAGTAAGTTGTCAGATCACACAGACTTGTACTGAGATGAACCAGAACTCTAATTCTAGAGCCTTGAACTCTTCAGTCACTGCACTGTATTTTTAGCTGTCACAGTGGAAAAAAAGGAAGAGTCTAGGATGGAAGAATTAGTGAAAACAAGGGCTTGTAAGGTCTTTAAAGATTTTTTTTTTTTTTTTTTTTTGCCGTGAAAGGAAAGGAGAATGATTTAAGAACTTTTTTGGGGGAAGGGAGCTGAGATTAGGATTATATTTTCATTGTTGGAAGATCACGTGCGGGAGACAAGAGGAGACTAGTTAAAGGCTGTTGCAATAATTTCAGGAATGGTTGACTTTACCAGGGAAATTGCAGTGGGAATGGAGAGAAGCAGATGAGTTTTAGAGACATATAGAAGGTACTATTGGTTGTACCTAATGGTGCATGGCAAGTGGTGATGAGGGGAGAGAGAGGCCTCAGAACCTTCCAGGTTTCTGACTTAAGTGACTAGGCGGTAAAAGTTACATTTACTGATAAGCAGGGGACAAGAAAAGAAACTACTTTATGAGGGGATTTATGTTTATTTAAGAAGTACAGGTAAACAAGCAGTTATAATGTGGAGTAAAATGCATCAACATAGGATAAATATAGAGGCACTGCAGATACATTTGGCATCTAACTCAGTCCCAGGACATGATCAATGAAGAGAGATCTCAGCTCAGAAATGAAGAATGAAGAGATACTCTCTATATCCGTTCATATCCTATATATATCTTTAGTACATTTACAGCCAAGTGGTTCACCTTATGGAAGCTGCTTCTCTAACAGTTTTTAACATGTTACAATCTGATGTAACTTAAAGTTTAAGGACAAACTAAAAATCAGCGCCCCCCCCCCACCCCCGCCGCAGGCCGGCCTGGTGGCGCAGCGGTTAAATTCACACGTTCTGCTTCTCGGTGGCCCAGGGTTTGCCAGTTCAGATCCTGGGTGCAGACATGGCACCGCTTGGCAAAAGCCATCCTGTGGTAGGCTCCCACGTATAAAGTAGAGGAAGATGTGCATGGATGTTAGCTCAGGGCCAGTCTTCCTCAGCAAAAAGAGGAGGATTGGCAGTAATTAGCTCAGGGCTAATCTTCCTCAAAAAAAAAAATCCCCCCCCCCAAAATCTCTAAATAGCATTAAACATATCGAGCTTAATAAAGTTAAGTGTAGCCACCCATCTCTTCATCCCTCTACTCTTCCCTTCTCCACTGATGTTATGAATACTAATTCACATTTCACATGAAAGCTAAAATGCCAGTCAGATACTGACAAATACAGGGCAGAAGCCTCTCAAAAATCTTTAAGCACACCGCAGGCAGAAATCTTAGGAAGAAGTGTCTGCCAGCCTACTCTATTGTAAAATACCAGAACATTTATAATTTATTCCTAGAAATATGATTCTACATTAGTAGAGATATAGAGTTTTCTCGTCCCTGAGGTGTGTGCCCAGATCTTACTCCCAGGACGTGGGTTTTCCTGCTCCAAGGGAAGTTCTAAAGGTCAGTGCAGAGACCTAGAGAGCATTTCTAGATGTGGTGAGTAAGATAATAGACCAGGGTATCCATTCAGGTCATGCCCACTATAGGATAAATTTTGGTCATAAGCAACCCTAGAAACAACCACTTTTCAAAATTCACACTTCAAAATTCATTGTCAATCAATTCCTAGGCGATTTGTTTATTATACTAGTGTGGTAAACACAATAATGGTCGCCCAAAGATATCCTAATACCCTGTACCTGCGACTATGGTACCTTAAATGGCAAAAAGAACTTTAAAGATGTGATTAAGGATCTGGAGATGGGGAGATTATCCTGGGGCTCAATCTAAACACAAGCATCCTTATAAGAGGGAGGTAGGAGGAACAGAGTCAGAGAGAGAAAGTATAAGGGTGGAAGCAGAGGTCAGAGAGGAGAGAAGATGCTACATTTTTGGTTTTGAAGATGGAGGAAGGGGCCACAAGTCAAGAGATGTGGTGACTTCTAGTAGCTGGAAAAGACAAGGAAGTAAATTTTCCCCTAGGGTCTCCAAAAGGAGTGCAGGCCTGCCAACACCTTGATTTTAGCCCAGTGAAACTGATTTCAGACTTCTGACTTCCAAAACCATAGAATAATACAGCTGTGTGGTTACATGCCCCTAAGTTTTTGGTATTTGATACAGCAGTAATAGTAAAGTAATAGAACTAGTAAACAGCATTATCTTTTATGACAGACAACAGTATAGTTCAATTATTTTGAAGAAAGTCATTCTATCTGCACTGATATATCTTGTCTTTGGAATGCAATTAACCATATATTAACAGCAACCTTTAATTCATATAGTTTTTTTTATGTTTTCAATTTGTTTTCTGGATGAAGGAACTAAATCATGCCATAATACAATGTAATGAAGCACCTAGTAAAGTTACAGAAGAGTATCTGCCAGCAAGAGAGCTGTGGTGTCAGTCTGATAGCCACATGTGGCTATATCCACTCACATTTAAATTAATTAAAACCAAATAAAGTTAAAACTTCAGTTCCCCAGTTGCACTAGCCACATTTCAGAGGCTCAATAGTGTGTGTGGATAACGGCTACCATATTGGAAAGTGCAGATTACAGAATATTTCCATCCTTGTCTTATTTTGGAACATTGTTTTTTTTTAATTTGGCCATAAAATTTCTCACAAGTCCCCTCTTCCAAAATGGACACTGAAATCTTAAAATTGACAACACATTTACACTGCTTATAATTTCATTTTTTTATTTATAAAAGCCTAAACATAAACATGAAAGCATAAACTATAAAAACTTTCTGCCTCAGCAAAAAATAGATCAAAATATCTGGAAAATCAGGAGATAACAGGAACGCACAACTAACATTTAAGAGTAGCAATGCACTTTTGCAAAACTCAAAACAGGAACAAAAAAAGAATCCAGCAAGAAATAATCAAAAGTCCAGACTGGAAGCAGTCATTGTAAATTAAAAAACAAGCTTAAACATGTACACACATGTGCGCACGTGCACACACACACACGCACACACACAGGATTCCCTCCTTCCTTGGATTATTATTGCAGAGGATTATTAGAAAGCATATTAAACAATCATAAATTGTACTCCAAAGAGAAATCATTAGTTCAGCTTGCTCTGGTTTGTAGAAAAATCTACCTGTAATTAAATAATCAAGTGAAACCAGGACCTCTCAAGGTATAAAAGAATGAATACTGATTCTTGGAATTATGCTCTCAGGCCTTCATTGTGATACCGGTGCTAGTATGTTTGCATGAGGATCGATGTTGAAATTACATACAGGGGACTCTCACTATAATGAAGGGGAAGCAGCAGAGCTAACACTGGACTTGCAGCTAAGGCCTTTAGCAGTACAGTAACGTTGATACTGCATTGATATTGAGTATGCATTGCAATAATACGGAAACCATATGACCAGAAGTCTGAGAGGAAATAGAAGAGGCACACAAAAATGCTTCAGGATGTCAGAAAAGTCGGATAACGAGAGGAAGATGGAACACAACTTCCTAAATTGATGACCCCAATGTCTTAAGAAGGAAATGGGCTTTCAGGCTTGAGGAAAAGCAAGCATAAAGTTGTGCTGAGGCAAGGAAGGGAGAGAAATTCTCTAAGGGGAGAGATCCAGACTTGGAATAACTAAGATGGAAGCGCTAACAAGGACACTGAAAGACATAATACAGAAGCAGCCTGTCACATGTACTGCACAAACTCTCAAGGTCTTCTGGAGAAGCCATAAACAACCAAACTGTTTCCTCTGGTGACCCATCTAGCTGCCCAAGGACAGAATACCCCAACCAGTGCAGGCTGCCAGGTAACCAGCAAACGACCCAAGAAGAGGAAAACAAAGTTTGCTGTTTCCAAAAGTTTGCAGTTTCTTCTTTCTCAGAGTTAAATCCTGGTTTTGCTTTTCGTATTAGTTTCCCTTATGTACAAGTAAAGTACCATGCTAATAATGCCATGGACGTTTGAGTTATTCTTTGACAGGAAGGCTGAGGTGAGATGCAGAGTTTAGAGGGATTCTTTGGCCAAAAGCAGGACACACTCCAGAGCCCTGAAGGAGTGGGTTATAATCCTCCCTAGTCACAGAGTCTCCTAAAATAGGCCTTCGACTCTTCAATTTCCTATTAAACTCAAAATGAGCAGAGTTTATGTGAAAGTGGGGACTGTACAACTTCATTACCCTGAAAGGATAAAGTCAGGATTTACCTGCACGTGGAAACAATTCCTCACTGCTTTTTAAAAAATAAACCTTTTGTTTTAGAACAGTTTTATATTTATGAAAAATTGCAGATTTCTCATATACCACACATCCAGTCTCTACTGTTACGTGACATTAGTACAGTATATTTGTTACAACTAATTAGCCAATGTCGGTACATTATTATTATTAACTAAAGTCCATGATCTTTCAGATTTCATTAGTTTCTACCTCACATCGTTTGTTTGTTCATCTGTGGTGGTGGTGGTGTCCCAGGACACCAATTACATTTAGTCGCACTGTCTCCTTAGGCTCTTCTTGGCTGTGACAGTTTTCAGACATTCCTCTTTTCTGATTACCTTGACAGTTTGAAGACTACTGGTGAGGTATTTTGTAGCGTTTCACTCAATCAGGATTTTGTGATGTGTTTCTCATAATTGGACTGGGGTTATGTGTTTTGGGGAGGAAGTCCATAAAGATAAAATGCTTTTTTCTTCATATCAACATGACTTATCCCTGTTGACATTAACCTTGATTGCCTGGTTGAGGTAATATTTGTTGGGTTTCTCCACTGGATAATTACCTTTTTCCTCTCCTTTCCATACAATACTTAATTTTTGGAAGGAACTCACTGTGCCCAGCCCGCACCCGAGGAGTGGGGAGTTATGTTCTATCTTCTGAAGGGCAGATAATTTCTACATAAATTATTTGGAATTCTTCTTCAGGGGCAGTTTGTCTACTGCCCCCACTTAATTATTTATTTATAAATGTATGGACTAATGGATACTTATTTTATATTATAATCTGATAGTGTTTTTTAACACTTCTTTATTTGTATTGTATTCTAGCAATACAAAATGCTCCAGGCTCATCTTGTATATTTCCTGCCTTAGTCGTAGAACCAGTCATTTTCCCAAGGAACCCTGATTCCCTTTCTTCAAGGAAGGAATTAGAAACCAAGATCCAAACACTAGGTGTACTTGTTGCTACTGGGCTGTCATTGCTCAGGCCCTCTCAGCGGACGGAGCAAGGGAATATACGTGTGTATATTAGCCCGTATATATACGCATATCTAAACTAAACATGAGTTCAAACTTATGTCTCCAATTCTAATTCATTGCCACATGAGCCATTCTAGTTTCTTCCCTTGCTTATCTATAATTTCCCTCTCCAACAGTGAGAAACCTGGCTCCCACCATCTGTGATCCATTTATTTAATTGTTCAGTTCCAGTATATGCGTATAACCATATCAGAATGATTTACCTGAACCTCCATGGGAAACAATGCCATCAACTAGAGTACTATATTTATGTAGTTTCTTTTGCCTTTGGTCTTGCAGATAAGACTCATTTCCAAAGTGACTTAGGTCACTACCTTTTGCTCTATCCTCATTAATGTGGATATTTCATACATTTGTAATGCAGTTTGATTATTTTGTCACATTCTGGATTCCACTTGCAGCAAGCCTTGTGTGTCTGGAATAAATTGCACTTGGTTTTAGTTTATAACTCTTTTTATACACTTTTTATTTAGATTTTCTAATATTTTGTTGAAAGTTTTTGCATCTATATTCATAGAAATGTTGGTCTTTAGTTTCCCTTATTTGTAACATCTTTAGTTTGGGCGATGCGGTAATGTGGGCCACATAGAATGAGTTAGGAAGCATTCTCTCTGCTTCTGTTTTGTGGAAGACATTCTGGGGAATTGGTGTCATTTCTTAAAAGTCTGGTAGAATTCATCAGTGAAACCATCTAGTTCTGGTGTTTTCTTTCTTGGAGAATTCTTAACTATTGATTCAATTTTAGTAGATATAGACCTTTTCCAATTATCTATTTCTCCCTGTGTGAGTTTTGGTAGTTTGTGTCTTTCAAGGAATTGGTCCATTTCAGCTAATTTATCAAATTTGTGGGCATAGAGTTGTTTGTAGTATATTCTTTATTATCCTTTTAATCATCATGGGATCAGTAATGATGACCTTTCTTTCATTTCTGAAATTGTTAAATTGTGCTTTCTCTCTTTTTTTTCTTGGTTAGACTGCCTAGAGGTTTATAAATTTTATTAATTTTTTTCAAAGAACCAGCTTTTGGTTTTGTTAATTTTCTCTACTGTTTTCCAATTTACTTGATTTCTGCTCTAATTTTAATTATTTCTTTTCTTGTTGCTTTAGGCTTAAAATGTTCTTCTTTCTGTAGCTTCCTAAGGTGGAAACTTAGAATCTGGATTTTAGAGCTTTCTTCTTTTGGAATATATGCATTTAATGCTCTAAATTTTCCTCTAAGTACTGCTTTCACTGCATCCCACAAATTTTGATAAGTTGAATTTTCATTTATTCAAAATATTTTTAAATTTCTCTTGATACATCTTCTTTGAGCCATATCTTATTTAGAAGTATGTTAATTTCCAAATAATTGAGGATTTTCCAGTTATATTTCTGTTATTGATTTCTATTTTAATTCCACTGTAGTCTGTAGATATGATGTGGATTAAGGCTGCCCCAGGTAGAGAAGCCCAAGGTGACCTGGCCTACATGCCGAACTATATGACCCGGTGGATTTTTATGGTATGAATTAGGGCTGCCCGAGGGAGAGAAGCCCACGGCATCCTCACCTACATGCCGATCTATATGACCAGATTTGTATCTAAAGTTATACGACCGCACAATAACCAGACCCCATCTGCACTGAGATCATTTAATGACTTCTTACATCATCTTTTCTTTTTCCAGTAAAAATAAGTCACGTACCCATGCCTTATAAATTTAGCCCTAACCCTCAACTCAGGGCAGCAGCAGGAGCTCTGATTGCCCATGGGTCCTGTCCCCATGCAGCAGCGGCAGCAGCTCTTCACTGCCCATGGGTCCTGTCCCTATGCCGGCAGCAGCAGCTCTTTACTGCCCATGGGTCCTGTCCCCATGCTATTCTGTACTATTCTCTAAATAAAAGAGCACCACTGCTGGACCTTGAGAGTCCAAGAAATCTTTCTTTCAACTCTTCAGCTCGCCGTCCCCGCATCAGACATACTTTGTATGATTTCTATTCTTTTAAATTTCTTAAGGAGAGTTTTCTGACCCAGAATGTGGTTCATCTTAGTAAATATTCCAAGTGAGCTTGAGAAAAATGTGCTCTCCTGTTATTGATGGAGTGTTCTGTAAATGTCAATTCGGTTAAGTGGATTTTTAGTGATGTTCGGATCAAATTTATCCTTACTAATTTTCTGTCTGCTTGATTTATCAACTATTGAAAAAGGGTGTTGAACTCTCCAACTATAATAGTAGATTTGTTTATTTGTCCTATTAGTTCTATCAGTTTTTATTTCATGTATCTTTACACTCTTTTATTAGGTGGATTCACATTTTAAATTGTCGTGTCCTCTTTGAGAATTGACCCCTTTATCATTATGTAATGCTTGTCTTTATCCCTGATCATTTTTCTTGGTCTGAAATTTATCTGAAATTAATATAGCTTCTCCAGCTTTCTTTTGATTAGTGTTAGAATGGTGTATATTTCTCCATCTCTTTACTTTAACTTATCTGAATGTTTATATTTTAAATAAAATACTTTTGGACAACATACAATTGGGTCTTGTGTTTTTAGCCACTCTGAAAGTATGTTTCTTAATTGGTACATTTAGACAAGTAATATTTTAAGTAATTATTGGTATAGTTGGAGTAACATCTACCATATTTATAACTGTTTTCCATTCAATGAATTTTTCTTTGTTTCTCCTCCTCCCTATTTTTCTGCCTTGTCTGGTTTTATTGAGCCTTTTATATAATCCCATTTTATCTTAGTATATCTATTATAGTTCGATTAAAAGTTTTTTTACTAGCTGAGCTAGCATTTCAAATATGTATTTTTAACTAACCTAAATCCACTTTCACATAACACTATACTGCTACATGTGTAGTGCAGATACCTTATAACAGATTATCCTAATTTCTTCCTCCTATCTCTTAAGGCACTTCTCTCATTCATTTCACTTATTCCTCTGCTATAATCATCAATATATTGTTACTAGTTTTACTTTAAACAAAGTTATCTTTTAGATCAATTAGGAATAATAAAAATAAAAGATTTTACTTTCTATTCATTTATGCTTTCGCTGACACTGTTCTTTACGTAGATCAGTTGCTGTCCTGTACATTTTGCATCTGTTTGAAGAGCTGCTTTTAACATTTCTTGCAGGGAGGGTCCGCTGGCAATATGTTCTTTCAGTTTTTGTTTGCCAGAGAATGGCTTCATTTCTCCTTCAGTTTTGAATGATAATTTTGATGGGTATAGAATTCTAAGTTGGGGTTTATTTCTTTGAAACCCCTGGCTTCATGCAAGATTTTCTCTTTGTCTTTGGTTTCCTGAAGTTTGACTATAATATGCCTAGGTGCAGTTGTACTTTTTTGGGTGGTAAGGGAGGTTCTTGTCTGTCATTAATTTTAAAATTTCTCAGCCATTATTAATTCAATTATTTCTTCCCCTTGTTCTCTCTTCCTTCTTCTGGTATTACAATTATGTACATGTTACACCTTGAGAAATTGCCTCATAGTTCTTGGATGTTCTCTTTTTTTCTCATTTTTTCTCTTTCCATTTTAGTTTGGCAAGTTACTATTGATTTATCCTCAAGATCACTGATTCTTTCCTTGGGCATATCCAGTCTACTGATGATCTCATCAAAGACATTCTTCATTTCTGTACAGCATTTTTTATTTCTAACATTTCCTGTTGATTCTTTCTTAGTTTCCATCTCTGTGCTTACATTACCCATCTTTTCTTGCATTCTGTCTAGTTTTTCCATTAGGGCCCTCAACATATTAATCAGTTAGTTTAAATTCCCAATCTGATAATTCTAACATATGTGTCATATGTGAATTTGGTTCTGATGCCCCCTTTGCCTCTTCCGACCACGTTATTTTGTGCTTGCCTTTTGGAATACCTTGTAATGTTTTTTGATAGCCAGACATATTATATCAGGTAATGGGAACTGAGGTAAGTAGGGCTTTAGTATGAGGATTTATATCAATATGACTATAAATCAGGCTATGTTTAATATTAGCTGTAGATACCAAAGGCTTAACATTCCTTTAAATATCCTTGTTTTTGTCTTCCTTCTTGACTATGGGCCACCTTAATAACTCCTCCTCAAATAGAGCCTGCATCTTGCAGCTTTTTCAGCTGTAATCCACTGTTACTATATTGGAGCACTGTTGGTTCTGTCACAAAGCATGGGAGAGAGGAGGTGTTCTATACTATTATGGTAAATATCCCTCCATTTAATGAGACTGTGTCTCTGAGATGTGCTCTTTCCAAGTGTTTCTCAGTGGTGTAGATTTTATTCTCCTCGTAGGTGAGACAAGAAGTCTGTATGGGGCTGGAATGAGATATATGCCATTCCTCCAGCAAGGATAAGGTTCCTAAAGTCTTTTACTAAAGAGATTAGACTCTTTTTTATGAAGAATGCTTTCAAGCATCTCACTATGATTCTTCTCCCCCTACCCTTTCCAGAGCCCGGGGCATATCTATCTTGGATCTTTCCTATGAGAACCTGGTGGGATTCATAGAGGTCAGATCTATGAAAATGTGAGAGGCCCCCAAGACTGTGGTCCCTGGGATTTTCTCACTCTCAAGCTGGTCTATACTCAGCCAACAATTCTCCAGACACAAGCTGGGTGTCTTAAAATTCAAACTTAATTCTGACACTGTCTACCTGGATATAGTGTCAGGTTCCATAAGTTAAGGGTTCACTTCTACAAGAGTGCCCCCACATATATTTCACACACTAATTGCAAGTTATTATTTTTCTTTATTCTTTCCGTAGCTTTTGCAGGATTGGTCACATTACTATTCTGTTTCTCTTTAATTGGATGTTATACTGGCTCTTATCATCATTCTACTACTATTAGTTTTCTGCCTTCTGCACTCATAATCAAATACATATTTATCTTAAAATACATCAAAAGAAAATGCTGACCACGCCTCCTGACTTTACCACCTATTCAGGTCAGATCAAACATTTTGAACATCTTTATTTTCTTCACTGCTCCCTATACCTACAACCCGCTTAAAATGCTTACTTGACTCCTTTCTTGTTCCACTCTTAGGTTTTAATGAGATAGTTTAGTACTTTTAATACTTGACTATGATTATCCTCTTTTTTGCAGGATTTCTCTCTCTTCCAAGAATCATTAGTTCTGAGTCTCATTAGTTGGCATTCATATTTCAAATCTTCATTCCCAATAGCACAATCCAATTAGTTATAAATATGGTTTATATTTATATCATGCTTCTTTTACTCTTTACTGTTCCTCTCCTTTTTCTCACTCCCTGTTTTGAAGACTGTTCTGATTTATTTGTTGTTTGGTTAGAATAATCTCTCTAGTAGTTTCCTGAGATAAGTTAGATGGGTAATATGTTTCATGAGTTTTTGTATAACCACAAATCTCCATCATTCATCCTGAGATGTGAATTACATCATGGCTAGGTGTAAATTTTTTGTGTTAGAATCATTTTTTTCCTTCACATTCTGGACATATTATATTTCCCTGTCTGATGTTTCCAGATTGCACATGAGAAGTCTTATTGACAGTCTAATCCTTTTTCCTTTAAGTAACTTGTCTTTCTCTCTAGAAACTTATAAGTTTTGTTTTTCTCTCATTGAATTTAGGAATTTAACCCAGATACAGGTCATTTTCCATCAATTCTTCGCAAAAGTCATTGAGCCCTTTGAGTCTGCAGACATCTTTCCTCATACCAAGCATATTTTCCTTGACATTGTTCCTCTATTCCTTTTAATTTTTCTGGAAATCATATGTATTCATATTTTTTTACTGTATTCTGTCCCCTTAATCTTTCAGGCCAATAGTCAGCTTCTCAAGAGTGGCCATCCTCCTCTTCAATTTATTTACTTAATTTTAAAATTAAGAAGCACATTGTTATTCTTTTTGAGTTCCAGAAAAGTTTTTCTTAGGAATTCTACAATTTGACTTTCCTTAAGATGATTATCAGTTTTATGTTTAGGATGTCATCTCTTGTCAGCAGCTCTGCTTTAGTAGAAGTCACCTTACAGGTACCCTGCTTGTACTTTCAATTTGGTTACTGAGTTAACTTAAGACCATTGCTATTTACTTTTGCCTACATAATTCTCTGTTCATCCTGTGTTCTCACATCAAGTTCTTAAGCAAATGTAGTTGCCAGACTGAATTCATTTGAGAACTAATTCTGATGATATTAACAATATAGTTTCAAGGCACACATTATATCAATATATAGCAAAAAGTGGATAGGACAAGAAATGGAAGTAAAAGAGCATTGCAGTTTTTGTTTTATATAAGCTTGATCCCAAAGAAACCATGCATCTTTGAATTGCATAATTAGAGAAATACATTCAAGTATACTATTAAAAAATCATAACTATAACAACTGGTGTGAACAAATGCAAAACTTTCAAAGCACTGTGGAAAATAAGAATAAACAAAGCCAGTCTAAGTTCTGGTAGACATAAGACAAAATTGAAATATTATATGATGTCGGAAAGACATAGTAAATTATTGTCATTTGCAGATGACAGCTTCACACCTAGAAATATCAAGCTAATCAAGAGAAAAATGCCTACAATGGATTTAAATAAATCAACATATTTCCAGTTTAATTTCAATAATCTGTAAGTTATAAAAAGGAAAAAAATTCCTATCAAAGTAGCAAACAAAAAACCAAACAACATCAGAACAATGAAAGCAGCATCAACAACCACAACAGTAACAAATGGTATGCCAAAGAATTGTTTTAACAGAGAAAAAAATTGAGATCTAAAAGAAGAAACCTTTGAATAACATGAATAAAACTTTGCTGATAGACAAAAGAAAAAGTAGATTTGTTGCTCAATAGAAAGATAGAATATTGCAATTGATTCTTCATAAATCAATTTACTGTTTTAATTTAATCCCCATCAAAATTCATTTGGGGACACTAATTCATGAATGCAGATGCAAAAAATCCCAAACCAAATATTAGGAAACCATAGCATAAAGAGGATAAAACTGATAATAATCCAACATAGCCAATATGGATATCGCAGGGTAGTTTGCAATTAGGATATATGTAAAAACCATTCTCCAAAATAGCAGATGAAAGGATAAAAGAAATATTTTTACCTCATAATGCAGGAATATGTGATAAAATTCAGCACCCTGTGATGATAGGAGCTCAGTAAATTAGGAATATAAGTTAACCTCCTGAACTTGACAAAGAGAATCAACCAAAAAACTTGGGCAAATACTTCTTATAATGAAAAAAAAATAGAAGCATTCTGTCAAAATTCAGAAAAAAGCAAGAAATCCAGTTAGCACTGTTTCCAATCATTACTGTACAGGCGATCTTGGCCAGTGCAATAGAAAAGGAAAAAGAAATTTGTGTGTGTGTGTGTGTAAAAAGAGCTGTCATTATGCAGAAGTGATTTATTCTTAACTTAGAAAACCCAGCATTTCCATAAATATTATAAATAACAAAAATTTAGCAAGTTGGCTGCCTATAAGATCAACATAATCCAGAAACAGATAAAAGCATAATTTAATGGAACATACTCTTTACAATTACAATAATTATGAGATTCATAGGAAAAAATCTAACAAAATATCTATTAAGATATAAATATGAAAAAGCAAAACTTGAAAATCTTTAGAAGACAATACAGAATTACGTATTTCTGACCTTGGGATAGGAAATAATTTATTAAGATAAACAGAAATAAATTTGCTTAATTCAACCAAATCAAAATTAAGAAATTCTGTCAATGAAAAGAAATGAGGATAGTGAAAAGAAAATACAAACAACAAACAGAAAGGACAAAACCATATCGTGTAACTTCCTAACCCTTAGTCTTTAGAATGTGTAAAGAAATCCTACTAGCCCATGAGAAAACAATAAACAAATATCTCACCTCCCCTTGATAAAAATAAATAAATAAAACACGTGAACAGGCTTTTCACAATTCTGGCCAATACATACTATATAATCAACAAAATGAAAATTAAGATCTTATTTTAAGCTGGGTTCCCCAGAAAGCTACTACTTTATTAGAGGATGAAATCTGAAAGAACAGGAGTGAGGGACGAGCAGAATGAAACAGGGAAGGAAGGAAAGCCAAGACGAAGGTGTGTTAATGATCTGGTGGCAGCTAAGTATGACTAATTATCCTACAGGATTGTCTTCTCAGAAGGTGTTGAATTACTAACTTGTACGTGAGGGATGAAGAGTGGAAAAATGTACCCTTTATTTCCCATATCCCCTAGTCGAAGTTCATCCCATGGGGCATATGCATGGCCGTAGAGCAGAGTTCCAGAGGCCACATCTTGGCCTAAACTTGGAATCCGCAGGTTTGGCAAGGGCATGATGCAAAGTGCTGTTATTTTGTGTCTGCTTGAGAATGCTAGAAGGCTACACTGGTGGTGCAGCAACTGAAACAAGAGATGATGAGGTTGAGAAACTCTAAAGTAGTTCATAAGAAGTATCTAATCAAGACACTGGGCACCATTTTATAACTGTTGTATTTTCGGAAATTAAGAAGTCTGGCTACATCAATTGTTGGAAAGGATGTAAAATGATGGTATTATATATTGCTGGTAGGTATCACATTATATATGTTTGTAAGGGTAAATACTAGTCAAAAAAGAAAAAATTTAATTTTCCCTAGTGCAAAAAGGGAGAGAAACTTGCCACCTTTCAGAGCATTTTTTTTAGAAAACTTGTAACTGTAAATTCTTTCTCTGTTTCTTTGAGATGTATGTAAATCTTTTCAAAACGTAAATAAGCCTCTTTACAGATTTACAATCCAGGAATATCTTTCTCTAGGAAATGTCTTTGAAATGTATTCATCAGAGAAGATAACGTCCCTATCTCCCATTTTCTGTAGGAGAAACTTCAGTGGGAGGCTTGCTCCAAAATTACCTCCTGTAATAAAAATATGAGAAATTTATTTTTCCTTCAGATAAAACCAATTAGCTAACACAGATGGTCACTCTAACTACCAAATGAATTTAGGATGAACTATGTGTGACAAATGTTGCTGTCAAGTCCTCCTACCTGAGGACTAGTTATTTTTTCTCTTGAGAACATGGCTGTAATGGGTTCTATCTACTTGGCTATATAAAAGGGTGAGATTTCTTTCTGCCTTTGTAATCTCTTAGTGGATTTCCTGTGATGCACGTCACATTCTGATTTAAGGCTTATTCAATAATATGACTGTTTTCTTTCTCTTCTACCCTTATTGGAGAGGTTTTCTGGGTTGGCAGGAGATTTTGTTTTAATTATATTTCCCCAACATGTTCTCATTTTGGATTTGTGTTTTAAGTTCTTGAGTATTCATTATATTATTGTGATTTATAACTTACAAATAAACGCACACACAAAGGTATATTCTTTTGAATGTATCAATATTTTAAAACATATTAAATTAAACGTTTTTAATTCATCCAAAAATATCTTACAAGTAAAAGATATCCAGCTAGTATATGTTTACAACAAATATAGAAAGTTGTTTTAATAATCTTAATACATAAAGTTCATATAAAGCAATTTTTAAAATATGCTACTAGGCTGTCTTAGATTGGGACATGACCTTGAGAGGCAGGTCCCTTTGGCCTTTGATGATTCCCAGGGATGGAGGAACTCAGATGTGAACTGTCAACAGCCAACACTCCCAGCCACTCAGTGAATGAGTGCTTCAGCTCAAAGGCGGGACCTGGGGGTGCAACTACATCTTTTTCCTGATAACATAGCAAATTAGTTTATGTCTCCATCCTCCAAGTTCAACTCAGAACATGCCACAGAAACAAGGCAGATGAGTCAGAGAAACTAACATAAGAAAGGCATGTGAATATCTTTGTAAAACTGTGAAATTAAAGGCAAAGGAGAAAAGTAATGGAAATAAAATTACATAAAATAAAATGACAAAAAACATTCTAATATGACAGTGTTTGAAATAAAAGTAAATGTGTTTTCTTGGCATTTCTAAACACAGAGCACCGAGATTGGAATATTTTTTTAAAAGGTCCCAAAATGTCTACCGATATGTACCCAGAAATATTGAAAATAAAATGCACACACAAAGAACTCTAGATGGATATAAGACCTAAATGTGAAAGGTAAACTCCTGAAACTACGGAAGAAACTATGAGAGAATATCTTTTTGTTTGGAGGAATGCAGAAGGACTTCTTTGGGTTTTTTTTCAAATTTATTTATTTTTAGTTTTTTTTTTTTCGGATGTACATCATATTTCAAATTCTGGATACATTACATCATGTTCACCACCTGAACACTAATTATAGTGCATCCCCTCACATGTGACCCTAATCACCCCTTTTACTCTTCCCCCTGCCCCTTCCCTAATGGTAACCACCAGTCCCATCTCCAATGCTATGTGGTGGTTTTTTTTGTTGTCGTTTTTATCTTCTACTTATGAGTGAGATCATATGGTATTTGACTTTCTCCCTCTGACTTATTTCACTCAGCATAATACCCTTAAGGTCCATCCATGTTGTCACAAATGGCTGGATTTCGTCATTTCTTATGGCTGAGTAGTAGTCCATCGTGTATAAATACTACATCTTCTTTATCCATTTGTCCCTTGATGGGCACCTAGGTTGCTTCCAAGTCTTGGCTATTGTGTATAATGCCGCAATGAACATAGAGGTGCAAGTATCCTTATGCCTTTGTGTTTTCAAGTTCTTTGGATAGATACCCAGCAGTGGGATAGCTGGATCATATGGTAGATCTATCCTTAATTTTCTGAGGATACTCCAAACTGCTTTCCATAGTGGCTGCACCAGTTTACACTGCCACCAGCAGTGAACAAGGGTTCCCTTCTCTCCGCACCCTCTCCAACATTTGTTGTTTCCTGTCTTGTTAATTATAGCCATTCTGACCAGAGTGAGGTGATACCTCATTGTAGTTTTAAATCGATGTTAACCTAATCATGTGTGCTTTGTTTTTACCTAATTTAAGAAGGACTTATCTAAAAACTAAATCATTATTTTCTAAGATGAACATCTTATATATCAGTATGAAGCTATTTACCGTGCTTATGACATCAAGATGTTGAGATCCAAAATGGTCAATAAAGTCCTGGATATCAACAGGAAATTGGGCAAAGTATAAATAATTCGTATATGAAAAGATGCTCATCATCACTATCAATCAACAAAAATGCAAATTAAAAAGGAGATGCTACTAAACCATCAGATAAATAAAATTAGAAGTTGATAATATGAAAGTTTTCCAAGAATGAGGAGAAATGAGCACCTCTTAGGAATCTAAACTGGTAAAGGCTTTCTGAAGAGTAATCTGACAATACTTAATGAAATTAAGTCTGAATATTTATTTTCTTTTGGGAGGGGGAGACCTTCCTTTCTGAAATAGGCATAGTATTTTTTCAGTCTGGACTATTGTCCGTCTTCTTTTGAACTCTCCTATCAACTTGGCAAAATCACCTGTTTGACCTTGTTTTGTCACCCATCATGTTTCAAGCTTATTTGGAGGTATTTATAAGGAAATGCAGCTAATCATTGTCACTTAGCCAATTAATGATCACCCTACTCTTTCTGTGCAGGCACATTTCGTTTGTAAATTTTTTATTTTAGTTTTTTGTTGTTAATTTCTTTTGTCTTTAATGAGATATATGCCCACCCAAAAACAGCTACTTAAGACAGCTTAGCATTTTTATTTTAAAGTCTGAGAAGTGCTTCTTTCCTACACAATTTTATAAAAAAATTTGAAACCACAAATGATAAATGTGACAAGTCTCTATTTACAGTTTTATATTAAATTTTCCATCATATTATTATTACAAACATTAATATCTGCATATTTAATTTATCCGGGTTTATTTTAACTGAGCGAGGTAGGGAAGAAAACAGATTACTGATCGTTTATGAATACTAATCGAAATGCCAAGACTACCCTTTCCCCAACAAGAGATGTTTTGTCCCATTTTACAGGGGGAGGTAGATAAAATCAGAACTTAGAGCACTTTGTGGGTTAGGGCGTGGGGGGTTAGCTGCAACAGGAGAGAGATTAGGCAGCTTAAAAATAACAATTTTGGAGGTGAAATTAATAAGTAAATCTCCTTAATAAATTGGAAATCCCTCATTCATTTTTTTGTCCCGTCTTCTACCAAAATGCTGAGTCATTGAATATTGAATATTTTTAACGGTTGAAATGAATTCATGCCAATGCATAATTTTAAAACACCAGGCAATATTATTTTTTTCCTTCTAATGTTTATAGCACAAAATGTTATACCTTGTTCAGAGCATGCAGTTTGACTTGATATATAGTCTATGTCTAGAATTAGTACCCTAAACCATTCATTATTTTTCTACTTATATGGCATCTTAGAGCTAAAGCTCTTAAAACTATTCTGTGTGTGAATTTCATACGTGTTTATTGCTGATTAAATAGATGGCAATTAGTCTTTCACTATCTCAAATGACAGCTTACATGCTGTCAACCAGATGAAAATGAAAACCTCTTTCAATTGTTTAGCATTTCCCAAATAACTAGATAAATGTTATAGTGTGGATAAAATATTAGCACAAGTTAAAAACTATTATTTACTTGTCATTTGGAGGATTTGGCATCATGTAGCCAGTCAGTCAATAGTGATAGATGAACAGAACATGTGCCTCTTGACTCTTGGTTCAATGCTACAAGAAATGGCAGTTAGTAGCATTAAATTGAAAATATGTACTAGAAATGATTTTGAAGAAGTAGGTAAAGGACATTCATTTCGTGTCAAGAAAAATAAATGAAAAATCTAAACAGACAAGCAGAAGAATAAATCAAAAACTTAGAATGTTTTTCATTTAAAAAACCACATCTTACCTAAATATATATAAAGAAGACCATGGAATTGAACTAAACATCAGTGGCAAAATGTGGATTTTTTTTGATGGCCACAAAATGCAGAGTATCAAGACTTTGTAAGATGTCTCCCCTTTCACTCAGATACCTCACATTCCCCATGCCGCTATTTTGAAATCTGATGCCAGAAAAATATTTGATTTTGGTTACTTAAGCTGTATAGTGAATTATGTTAATGTGTTACTACTTTCTTGATATTACTTCTTGAGATATAATGCCGTATAATTGAAAGAACACCAGCCTTAGAGTCAGAAGAATGGGCATTTTAATTCTGATTATGTCACTAAATTAGCTGTGGGACCTGGAGAAAATTTATTTACTTCTCTGAACTTGTTTACTTTCTGGAAAGGAAAAGTAAATAAGGTTTGCTTTATAGTAATATTGTGAGAATTAAATGTAATATTGAATTCCTATATAAGAGTTCAGTAGATTGTAGTTATCGATATTTTTGTCTTATTAATATTATTATTGTTACCTTTATTCTTATTGCATATTTCCATTTTTAGTTACTACAATCTTGGGCAAGTTACATATTCTCTTGTTGCCACAGTCTCCAAGTATGTAAAATAGTGATAATAACATTATCTATTCACTAGGTAACAGAGTTAAATTAGTTAATATAAATAAATCACATAGCAGAATGCCATGCACGCTGTAAATGCCATATAAACGTTAACCATCATTATTAGTGTTAGAGGAATTACATTTTATAAGCATCAGTGAGCAGATTGGGGAGGTATTTGAGTTGTATAAAAAATCATACACCACAAATATTAATCTGTTCTGAGCACACGTAAGATTGATCTCAGTGGCCAATTCTGTATTAATTCCTGCAGCAATACAGAGAAATATACTCTCTCCTAGATCATAATAATCAGATGAAACAAAACAAAAAATATTCAAAAGTAGACATATGAACAAATCTCATGATTTAAAGTCTCGATGTGAAATATGAACATCTAAATGATAGTGTTATGCCATTATAATTATTGAAAATACTTTGAAGAGTTTGACAATGGTGCCAAAATCCAACCACCCAGGAGATCAACCCAGACCCCAGTGAAATATCTTATCTACACTCCCTTAGGCATTCTGTTACACCCTCACCAGGGAAACTTGCGACCCCTCCTCCCTGCCCCTGCCAAGTAAAATAAGTGCCATGCAAGACATGATCACCAGTGGAAGGAAACTGTGTCTTTCCTTGTGTTAGAGTTTGAGAATCCTTGGTTTGAAGTAATGATCTTTTTCACCTTTAGTAGTTGGTAGACATTTTCTTTTAATATTGTTTATTAACATCTATTGTCATCTGAATAATCAAGGACTAAGTATATATAAGTCATTGTTAAGATGGAAACTTATTTATAAAACAGTTAAAGATGAAAATCCTCTGGAGATGGGATTAAGCTGACTTGTTTGTAGCGGAGATTTAATTTCAGAGTTTGATGAGATTTTTTTGTCCACCAGATCTATAATGTTTTCTTTTGGGTGCATAAGAAATGAAATATCTCACAACAATTGACGTTGAAAGGGAATTATATTTTTACAATGATAGAGCAAAGCTTTTACTAAAGGAATAGTCAAGAGTACTGGCAGTCAATTTAAATTTCTCAAATTAACAGGAAGTACTTAATAACTTAATATGAAACCCAAAGAGGGTATCTGGAGTCATAGAATATGTGTTTGATTCTCTTTTTAATCTAAGTTTTCTTGGAAGAAATTACTATCACTGTTGGTCATTAAGGTAAAGGAAGATGATTTGCATCATTTTCCTATTGAAGGGCTGTCCCAATTCTGTGTCTTCTTTGGAAAAGAATTTCATGGCTTCCAAGTTTTTAAGTTATGTACTTAAAAATATAGGGATTATTTTTCTAAGCATGATATATAGATATCATCTGTAGTCACTGAGAAAATTTTAAAAATGGTTTAAAAAATTCAATCAATTAACAGCTTTAAAATTTAAAATAAGCCAGATGTTACCGTAATTATCTCACCATATCCTCACAGCAACTGTATTATTGATTCTGTACTGGTATTATTCGCATTTTGCAGATTAAGAAACTAAGACTTAGAAAACTTATGTGCTCATGGTGACTCAGATGATAAACTTGGCAGAGCGAGGGTCTGAAATCAGACCAGCTTGCATCCAGGGCCTCCGTTCTTAACCCCCAGAGCACAAGTTATGTGAATACACCAGGCTGTTTAAAGGAACTTGGTGGACAGAGACATTGGGGGTCTGATTCAGCCACTGGGACTTTCAGAAAAAAGGCAATGGAGGGAGTTCTTATTTGGTAAGAATTTCTCTGTTTATTCTCTTTAACCTGTGTGAGTATAGTCATAATGACAAGATACCCTCGTATCCTTCTCCCCATTTTGGGAGAGATCATACGACCATTTACATAACTAAAAATTATGCAACTAAAATGGAAACAGGACATAGCACATATGACGGTTTATTAAAGATCAAAGTTTTCCTTTCCAGGGATTTGTTGAAAGACACTGCTAAAGGACATGCTGGTTTAGAAATTGGAGGTACCCTTAGTTCCTTCATACATGGTAATTGTCTTAGTACCCACAATCTGATGTCAGGAACTAAGTATATATTCATTGCCATATTGTTTACTCCACTATGAACACAATTTTTGGACCACTCCTGTTAATTTTGTAAGGTTTAACATGGATCCAATCAATTTGCAATAATAATAATAATACATAATATTTATTGAACACTTTATGCACACTTCTAAGATCTCTGTATACTGTAGAAATATGAAGAATTCAACTATTAAAAAAATCGCCCTGGACCATAAAGAAGGAAATACACAGGGCAGGAAGATAAAAGGTTTATTTTGTAGCTGAGTGCTACAAAGTTTCCCTGTTGCCTCTAGGATCTCAAGTAACACAAATCAATTTTGTAAGAATTACCTAGGCCGGCTTCCCTTGCAGTTTAATGCTTTATATTATGGGTTGCCTTTTTCTCTCAGTAATGTGAAATCCTCTTAAGCAGTACTTGTTTAGCAAATTTTGTCAGCATGATGACAAGGTAGTGTGAAGGTGCACTGAAAGAACCCTCCGGTTTTAAAATATTCAATAGTCTGTCCAGGTAGATATTGTTTATTTTCCCTTTTGAAAAGTCTGTGGAAGAAGTTACCAAAACTGCATAGTTTTGTTTGCCTTTTCTTATGGTTTCGTCCTAAAATAGCTTGTATTTACTATGATCATTGATAGAATATAACTTTTTATTTTATTACTGTCATAAAATGGTGAAAGTTTTATTTCATATTCTTTGGGGTATTCCAGAAAGTTAGGGGCAGACAGGTACAATTCTCTTCAAGGAGTACATTTTTTAAAGTAAGGTAGATTCGAGGGTGAGTGTGAACTAACACACCCCAGGAGACTCATGGCTAAGAATCACGTCTGCAGCCATCGTTCAGCTTGAAAGTGAAATTGACAAAGAGCTAATTTCCATTCTACATGGGACCTCAAATAAACCCTCAAACGAATACGGAAGTTCTTGTCCAGGTCTACATAGTCATTCAATAATTCAATAAACAAGCTTTAGCATCTACTCTGTGCATGGGTTGGTAGTATGTAGCAGACACTGATAGTGTCCCACCATATCCCTTTGGCATGTGACACTTCAGTGTGTAACAGCAAGCTTCCAACTGTCAGTACCTGTGACTTTGAGGGCTCTCTCTGGGCCTTGGAGACCACTCTGCCTGCTCACAGACCATGACCGAGGTTTAAGGGTGTTAATGCTGATAACCAGCCACCCACACTGCAGGCAGCATTTAGGATGACTGCTGGGAACTGCTGGATAAATACTCCACTTCCCTCATTTCTTTGCATGGGATAACTCTGAGGTGTTGTCTTGCACAGTCTCCCATGGTTTGCTAGCCAGATTAAATGCCATTTATCCATTGTGATAACTAGCTTGAAAAACTAATTTTTTTAAACTTTCCTTCCCTCTAAATCTCACTTTCTCACTTTGCTGCTGGTTAGCATCTGTGTTCACCTCCAAAACAAACTACTTGCACTCAAATCCTTGTCTCGGGGTTTGCTTCTGGGAGATCCTAAACTAAGATATAACATATAGATGATTAAAGCATTTGTCATTAAGAGATTAGGAAAGACTAGTCAGAGAACTAGGGATAGCAGTGATTCTGAAGATGGAGAATGGAGTTTAATAGGGAGTTCAAATAAGTTAAGTCCTGCAATGAATTCCCTGGATTTAGCACTTTGTGGTTTCTAGGTAATCCTTATAAAATTATGTGTCAACCTTGAACAGTGGCTGCTCAGATCTCCTTTCAAGAGAAAAGCTGCTGAAAAGAGTACAGTTGGCTGGTAGCCTCCAGTTGTCATCTCTTTGGGATCTTGCATAGCATTCATGCCAAGGCCACAGGCTCCCCAGGAAGCTCCCTGGCAGTGACCGAACATGGTAGGTGTATCAGTCAGAGTTTCGCCAGAGAAAGAGAATCAGCAGGAATTGGCTTATGCAATCATGGGGGCTGCCTAGGCAAGTTCAAAACCATAGGGCAAGCCATCAGGAAGGGCAGGCTGGAAATCTTGAGCACCACCTGAAGCCACTGTCCACAGGTTGAATTTCCTTTTCCTCAGAGAAACCTGTTTCTCTTTTAAGACTTTTCACTGGATTGGCTGAGACCCACCGAGGTTAATTTCCTTTACAGAAAGTCAGCTGATGGTAAATGTTAATCATATCCACAAATCCTTCACAGCAACACCTAGATTGGTGTTTGAATAACTGGGGACTGTAACCTAGCCAATTTGACACTTAAAACAGATGATCACAGCAGGAGTAGTAGAGACAAGCTACTTGTGCTCAATATGGGATTCCTCCAGTGGGCAGTCAGTATCAGATAGTAAATTAATAAATTAGGACAATGACTCTAATAAGAAAAACAAACACTCAAATGGGGACCAAGTCATTGTTCTGAAATAAAGCAGTGTTCTTATTTTTGTTTGTGTAATGCATTACTAAATTTAAAATATTGTCCAAAATGTGATTATTAGGCACATTTTTTCCTTTCAGTGATAATCTGTTTTATAATTTCTAGTCTTATCTTTAATAGATTTACAATTAATCATTTAAAAAACATTATCAGAGGTTAGCATGTAGTTAACAAAGCTTTGTGATAAATATAAATTCCACAAATCCAAGTCAATAATTTCTCTATATTAATTACATAAAATGTAGTGCTTGCCTTTCCCTGTACCTCTGACAATTACAAGTTTAAATTGATAGTACTATAGTAACTATACCACAGAAATTTAGAGGAATAATTTCCAACATTTATAAATGTGACACTATTAATTAGTAATATTACTAAATGTGAATTCATGAAAATTAACTTCTTTTAAGTATGTTCACATTAACTACTAAAGAGTCACATGTTAGCATTTAGAAGCCATTACTTATTCACTTTATTAGCAATTAGGTTCAAAAATTGCTTCTATTATTATATTCTTCACAATGTAAACTAAATCTCACCCATCAACTTAACTTCAAGAGAATGCCTTACTGAGCAAGCAAGGCACCAAGTCAAATGCCTTGTCATAGCTCATTATTGCTGAAGTTTATTCAGCGTTTTTTGCTTTTTGAAAATGTGGTTTAATATTCAGTAGGCCAAAGTTGGTTCGTCAATATATTTGGTTTTGACTCTGTAATAAACTACTCATGTATTACTCACACTTTTTCCAGACAATCACCTTGGTTTTGGGGAATGCTTTTGGGCTCTAACAACATTAAAGTGGCCTTGTCAGCTGTCCTGATAAGGCCAGTTCCAGCCTTATGTGAAGAAAGAGTTCCTATCTGCCTAAAGAGCCGTGATTAAAAATTTTCACATAGTCATCTGAGTCTCAGAGTATTTTATTCATTAGTTTTCATAGTGTAGCCCAGGCTTTACCTATCCAGAAATTCCATCATTATGGAGGTATTCATTCTTTAGATAACAAAGGCAAGAATGTATTCTCTAGAACTGCGCTGGCCAATTGCAGTAGCCACTAGCCACATATGACTAGTTAAGTTTTAATTAATTAAACATAATTAGAAATTCAGTTCTTCAGTTGTAGTTTCCCATTTCATATGTGGTCGGTGGCTACCATACTGGACAATGCAGATCATTTCCATCAAAACAGAAAGTTCTCTTGGACATCACTACTCTAAAAGGTCTATAAAGTATCTGGCTAATAACTTGGGTCTTGATTAAGATTCAAGTTACATTTTATGAGAGCCTCAGATATATCTAGCACTATGTAGTATTCATAGATTTTATTCTTTGTTAAGTTTCACATCAATCCTGATGAATAGGTATTGTTCTAATTTTAGAGATGAGAAAACCAAGAATGTGTACAACATGAGAGTAAATGAGAAGTTGATTCATGCTCTTTCCACCTTAACATGCAGCCTCAAAGAGAGAAATATACTCAAGGACATTCCTCACGAACAATGCCCAAGAGAGAACTCAGTTTGCAAGAGTTTCTTCCCTGAGATGAGGGCACTAAAATGAGAGTGTTTATGGCTGAGAAGAATGACACAGGGCATAGAGTAAGAGAAAATGTGGAACAGAGGGCCCTATCCAGAAGGAATACTTGGGTGTTTTGTTTTTCCTTTTACATATTCAATACATATCAGTGTTCTATCCTCAGGCAAAATTTAAAATATATGAAACCTTTATGCATTAAGACAGACTTCATAGTGTTATTTGTAGAATGGGAAAAATAGAAACTAATTAAATATCTAATAATAGTAATATAGCTAATGAAACTCAACAGAATGTTATCCAGTCACTGGAAACAATTGTTACGAAGCCAACATAATAACACAGAGAAGTGCTTTGATGTGCTCTTCAGTTCAAAAAGTATTGCTAATTCAAAAAATATGTACAATAAAGATGACAAAATGCTAATGAAAAGTGCACCAAAACTTGCATGGAAAGATATGATATGGTCACAGTTTGAATCACTGAGTAGTTAGAATTTATTTTTCCCTCTATATTGCAATGCTTGAAAATTACATGAATTGTACCATTAAAAAATGTTTAATAACCTTAAGCTAAAGGACCATTTGGATATAGTCACAAACTAAATGGGAAGAGGTAGTAGATTTGAAAAACTTCAATTAAAAGTCCACTGGTTATATAATAAGCAGCTTTCCTTGTGTGTTGACCGCGCTCACACACGTCCCCACCGTCACCACATATACATATATCATCTCTCAATCTATGTATTAGTGTTACTTAAAAATTTGTCCATTAGATCAAACCTGCATATGGCGGTGTTGTCGTATTCGGATGATCTATCAGAGGAAAAATTGTTCTCTGACTTACAGTTATGTGAACACGATCTCTAGATACTTTCCCAGCTATTGTGTCTGTAGGAAGCTGTTATTAGGAATTACAATCAGGGCCAGAAAATGTCAGATCTGGGAGATGTTCGAAAAAATAACATAAGGGCTACAGAAAATTATCATACATATGTTCCCCAGAAGAATATAATTGCATAAATTATTATGTCTTACCTCTATTTATCCCACTCACATGTGGATTTCACCATAATGTGAACACATGCAGGGACATTAATGTATTGCGATTCAGATTTGACTTGTAAGATGCAAAAATAAATATCTCAAAATTAATTGTACTGGGCTTTCCACTTTACATTTAAAACAGGTCACATCTGAAGGAGAAATGTTTCTCATTCCTATCAATGTAGATAAATTCTGAAAAAGCAGGTTCTGAAAAGGAGGTTTATGAACTTCAGTAACGTATTTCACGAAAAGAATGAAAATGTAAATTCATCTTTAATGGAAAATAGGTTTTTTAAAAAAATTTAAAAGTTTTACTTTAATTTCCTTGCTGAAAAATGAGAAAAGTAAAATGAGAATAAGAAACTATGGTGGAATATCTTCACTAAGGAACCCCTCCTACATTCAAAGTGGGAAAATTTAGCTCACTCTTATTAAAGGTCAATAAAGCAGGTTTTTAGGAAGAATCTTAAAAGGTGCAGAGGTTTGCACTGAAAAAAATGAAGAAAAGAAACTTGATTGAATAATTGTCTCCATTTTTAATGCAATGTTGAAGCAGCCCAAATCCATCCAACTTCCAGGGTGCACATTTCCCACAGAGGAAAGTACTGGAAGTGGAAGAAACACTTCAGTCATGGCATTATTCATTCGGTCATTTTTCTGCCTATAAAGTTAGAAGGAAAGAAAAATCTATGTTTCTCAACTGGGATATTGTTATTACGTGTATTCCAACAAGTAGTAAAATCACCCTTCCTCTGCACCCACAGAATCTACAACAAAGTTCAGAACATCCTAATTATCTTAGTTTTTAATATTGATTTTTTTCCCCCTAAGATCCATGAAGAGAAATGAGCTCATTTCCACATCTAGGTATTGTGGAAAACATGCTTTGGCCCAAGGGATAGAGTATTCATCTATTCAAAAATATAAATTCCAAATTGATCTTCTTTGCCTGTTATTAGGAGTCACTGTAGTTCTTCCTGACTTAGTATTTCTGAAATATGGCACGTCCATCCATTAATTCTATTAGACCTCCTTGAATTTATAGGCCTTTCTCTCTGATTTAAGTTGCCATTTTGTTAGTATTCTATACATGCTAATGAATTCAAGTGACACTGAAAATTTGTCCCATAAAAATTAGTTATATTTCAAAGGTATAAATAATCTTTCAGTGCTAATTTAAAACATTTCATCTAAAAACAGAAGTCCTCTTCTCTTTTACACACAGTCTCCACTGTTCTTGGTATGATTTCATTTAGTAGTTGATCTTTCACCTAGAAATATCACTGCTCTTCTAGACACACAGAAGTTAGGACACTGCCCTCTAGGTACTCTTGAAATTCACTGTAACATCACTGACTAGAGATTCTTATATTTTGTAGAATCTAAACACTATATTATTTTGCTTAATCAATACATTAATTGTATTTGGAATTAGATATATCATTTTTTTCCATCTGGGTTTGTTTTTGTTACGATTCCATAGCTCCCATCTTTGAAAGCCTTTAAAACACTTTGCTAACATCCTGTTGTATCATCACCAGAGTTCCTAGGATGACAAGAAACAAATGAACAAATGGAAGTATACAATTTTTTTCATAGAAATAAAGATAAATGAAGCAGCTACTTGGTAGCAAATAAAGATCCATACTTAAAAGTTAAAGGCTATGTTCATTAGATAGATGTGGATCTTGAAAGCTTTACCAATATGTAACTTGTTTGAGTCTATTAAAAAGCATTTTCATAGAAGGAACAAAAATTCACAGAATAAATTAGATCTGATGGTCTAGTTCCAAATCTGATAAATGTGTGATGCTTTTATATTATAATTCTCCTACTTGCTGTCTCTGTTCATAAAAACCTCTTTTTGTTTTTAATATTGGTATTTCTTCAATGATATAATGGTTAAATTTTTTTATTTCCAATACAGTAATCCTAGGTCTTAAAATAATTAAGTGAAGAACGGGGTATTCAAATAACATTTATCTTTGTCTAAGAGAGTGTCTATGAGAAATCCCATTAGCATTTGGGTTAAAACAAAGGAAAAATATACCTGGAGGTAAATGAGTACTTTTAGGGTGAAGAGTGCTTGTCCCACAAGACTGTGGTTGGCAATAAAGAGGGCTTATCACAAACAGGCAGTATGTAGAATCCAACCAAGTAAGAATAGTTCTTCAGCTACAAGATGGCTGAATAAGAAAGGCTGATTCCAGAAAGTTCCAGAAAGGCAAATAAATGCTTGGCAGTACCACACTTACGAGCATGACCTTCTTTCTCAAAGGCATAAAGGCATAAACTAAGGGTAGGGGTAAGGAACTTTTACAGAATAAAAACTAGATTTAAGACCCAAATTTAATGTATGGGCTTTATTTGGATCCTCATTCAAACAAACCAACTATAACAAGACATCTTTAAAACAATCACAGAGCTCTAATACAAATCCAGTATGAAGTAAGCATTAAGAATTTATTGCTAAATGTATTAGATGTAATAATGCATGGTGGAGATACATACACACACATATGTATATATGTCTGTGTGTATCAGTCAGAGATGCATACTAAAGTATTTATGGGTAAAATGATATGATGTCTGAGATTTTCCTTGAAAGAATCCAAAAAAATTAATAAAAAAGAGGAGGGTAAGTGAAGCAATGAAAAAAGATTGGTCTAATATTGATAAATGTTGAAGTTGGTTAATGGATACACGGGGATCATTATATTATTTTTTCTGGGTTTGTGTATATTTGAAAATTTCAACAATAAAATGTCTTTTTTTAAATAAAGAGCTCCACAGGCAGTCCAGTAGGCAGGTAACAATTCTGTCAGATACTAGAGGACTAGACAGAACAGAGGTTGATTCCAGAGATTGCCACTCAGGCAGAGAGATGCAGAACAATCAAGTTCTGAATAGGTCAGCAAGGTCCAGAATCGTGGGATTCCAGTTGTCAACAATGTCAGGAAGAGGAATCAAATGAACTCTAGCAGAGCTTGTTTTCTCCCTATTCTTTTTCAAGCTCCCTATAGGAGAGGGCAGCCCGGGGTCTGCAGTGCCCATTCTACCTAGTGGAGATCAGGGGCCTGATCTGATTCCTGCCTCTTCTCAGCTACAAAGATCCAGAGAGGGAGACATAAGGATTTCAACACAAAATCACATAATAGAATTCCATTTGCTTATTTAAAGGGAAAAAGGAAAAGGAAACTCTTAAATGAGAACATTTATACAAAAATGCAATTCATGGTATAGCTCTATTATTATTATAAAGACAAGACATGGAGCATAATGCAAATATTCAATACATGATTGCTTTATGAATCAATTCATAGAGAAGCCAGGATGCAGGAGGAGGGAGAAGTCTCTCCTTGAATCATTTTTATTGACAAAAAAAAATAAACATGGAACTTCTTAAAAATCAGATTTGTCCTCTTGAGATAAACTTCACTTAGATGTCTTAGGAACACTCAATTCAACATTATATTATTCTAATTAATATCCTCCATAAGTCAACTCTTTATTCTGACTTTTGTCTCTCTTTTTTATTAACATTATCATCCCAGTCATTCAATTTCAAAATTCCAGAGAGCTGTGACTTTTCTTCACAAACAAGTCTTGTAATGCCATATTTCTTTAATTGGTCCCTTTTTTCTTATATTTACAGCTACTGCTCCCAATCCAGCAATGATATATTTTCTTATGGGCAGTTATACTTGTTTGCTTATGTGGAAATCTCACTTCCACTTTTCCCCATAGCACATTACTTCTTTAAATACTATTTATTTCATTTGCCCTGTGTGTCTAGTCTATTCCACAGAGTGGAAGTGATGTGTGCCGCTGAAGGGATCTCTCACCTATGATTAAACCACTTGCCTTGGATTTCCTTCTTTCCCACTGGATGAAATTAACAATGACACCAGGGACCTTGGAAGATGAGGATTAAGGATGGCTGAGCTGCCTCACAACCCTGGGTGTCCCTGGATATCCTCATGGAGCCACACTCATCTACTTCTCCCGTACTTCTCTATATAAAAGAGTAAAATACTTCTATCTTATTTGAGCCAATGGTTTTAAAGAGTTCTTTTTGTTAGAGTAGTTCAATCTGTGCCTTAACTAATACATAGAAAGAGTAAGTTATTTTTAGCAGAGCAATACCATGATAAATACAGCTCAATTCAGCTTTTTTTTTTTTTTTTTTTTTAGAAAATTAAACTTGGTAAGAAACCCTGTTAAATGCTGAGGCTTACTCAAGTGCTGAACATTACTGAGTTTTGGGGAGATTTATTTGGCAGCAGTGTTTAAAATAGTCTTGTGCCAGAATTTCACTCTGGAGTGCTAGGAATTTAAATTCAAATAACAAAGTGAACTTTGCACTAAGATTACCATGGGCATTCTAAATCCACCATGTCCAAAACTAACTTCAGCTTCTGTACTTCCACTCACATTCCATTGACTGAACTTAACCACATGGCCCCATCCCAGCTTAAACTCAGGGGATTCTGTTACTAAAAGGAAGAAAGTTATAATGGATATGAAGGAGAACTAGCAGTCTCTGCCAAATCTTTACCAAGTAGAGTTCATATTTCTAACCCGTGCATTCACTTGGCTTTATGTTCCAATGCCAGGCTACTTTTTAAGAGTCAATGAAAGGACTCAACTGAGTTTCTAAAGTGCACTTCATGCTTTCCTAGTTCTTTAAAGCCTGACAGAAATATTCTGGAAATATGATTTGTTTATCTTCAAACATCACCCACCAAAATTCTGCCAATTCTTCAAGACCCAAACCAAATTCTGCTATCACGAAGTTTTCTAGATCCTTTCGACTTCCCTCCAATCATATATCCATCCCTCCAATAATCACTTGCTTAGGCATCATCTCTACGCCATGCTTTGGATTAAGTCTTAGGGAATTTTGGGTGAATAAGAACATGTTCCCACCGAGACAGTGTCACCCCTCTCACCCTTCTATATCTCCTTGTTTCATTTAATTTGCTAGTTGTTACATTCTGTATTTAATTGGAATTATTTGTTCACATGGTCAATTTTTCATTTCATCAATTCCTTGGGGCCAGGAACCACACCTTGATTTTTTAATCTCCTCACCATTTAACAAAGAACGTCACCTATTAGATCCTGGGCGCAGACGTAGCACTGCTCATCTAGCCATGCTGAGGCGGGATCCCACATAGCAGAACCAGGAGGACCTACAACTAGAATATACAACTATGTACTAGGGGGCTGGGGGAGGGAAGAAGAAGAAGAAAAAAGATAAGATTGGCAAGATTTGTTAGCTCAGGTGCCAATCTTTAAAAAAAAAGTCCTGATATTTGAAAAAAAAACAAAAAGAATCAATGAAGGAATAAATCATAGTATTCTCTAATGCATTTCTTTTATGAAAGTTCCGTGATTCACTACTTTTCAAACTGACTTTGCTTCATAGTGAAACACATTACTTCCTTTCACATTTGTTATTACTTCCCAAATAAAAATAGGCTTTGTGGTTTAAATCCAGAAATGCTTTTCAATTGGATACTTTCTGAGATAGTATAAAATAGATATTTCAAAATGGAGTACACTGGGTTTCTGGCACTTTAAACACAAACATCTCTTTCTTAGTTCTGCTGATACTTCATTAAAATTATAGTACATGGAATGGAAATGTATAAGGCCACAAGACCCTCAGAGTAGAGCCACCAAAAGACAAGAAATGATAACAAATATCTGTAAAAAGGAAAGCATATCCAGGAACAGTATTAACGAATCAGCAAAACTATTTGCAACCAAGAATACCCCTGGAGTGGGTACAGTCACTGGCTTGCATATCAGCCCTTCAGACCCTGAAGAAACTTCAAACTCAGAAAGACCAAGTGAAATAAGATGGCACGAGTGAGAATTTGTGCTAACAGATTAACTGGAGCCAATCTCTGTCCCCACCCCCACAGCTGCCTTCTTTTCATTCTCATAAAAACTCATGGCATTCAGGTACTTATCACACCTTCTCAACTCTTTCTTCCCCCGGAAAGAATGAATACACCCCAGGAGGTCAGTGCAAGGGGACTTGGCATGACAGCCAACTAGCATTGCAAGTGAAGAGTCTTGCACTAGAACAGAAGATTAGAAGTCCTTGGGTGGTGGAGAGAGTGAAATAGAATAGACAGTAGGATTGCGTATTTTGAAAATATTGAAAGCATGATAAAAGGATTTTCTGGATTTAAAAATCTGTTTGAATTTGACACTGGAAACTTACTTCACTAAGTGTCACAGGGGCCATAACATTGGACCAGTTAGAAAAGGGAATATTGTTCCAGCATATTGCTAGATTTGGTGGTAAACAATGATTAACCGATCAAAATACTGCATATTAGATATCTATGGAGGCATAACAGATTACTCCCCAGAGTCAGTGGTTAAAACAACAAGAATAAACATTTATCATCTCTCACAATTTCTGTAGCTCAGGAATTTGCGAGTAGCTAGGTGAGAGGTTCTGGATGGCTGTTTCTCAGGAGGTTGCTGTCAAAATGTTGGCCAGGGCTGCAGTCATCTGAAAACTTGACTAGAATTGAAAGATCAGATTCAAAGATAGCTCACTCACGTGGCTGGCAAGTTGGTATGAATAATGCCTGGAGCCTTCAGTTCCTCCCCACCCGGGCCCCTCTCCAGGGCTGCTTGAGGGTCTTCTTGACATGGTGCCTGACTTCCCACCAGAGCAACAGTGAAGGTTAATTTTATGTGTCAATTTGGGTGGACCACAAGGTGCCTAGAAATTTGGTCAAACATTATTCTGGATGTGTCTATCAGGGTGATTTTGGATGAGATTTAAGATTTAAATTAGTAGACTGAGTAAAGCAGATTGCCCTCCATAATGTGGGTCCATCACTTCAAAACCATTGAAAGTTTGAATAGAACAAAAAGGCCGACCCTCCCCCAAGTAAAAGAATTCCCCCTGCCTGACAGCCTTTGAACTTGGACGTTGGAATTTTTCCTACCTTTGGACTCCAACTGAAACATCAGTTCTTCCTGGGTTTCAAGCCTACAGGCCTTCAGACTGGAACTACACCATCAGCTCTCCCGGATCTCCAGCTTGCCAGCTCACCCTGCAGATCCTGGAACTTGCCAGATCCCATAATAGCATAAGTTGATTCCTTATAATAAATCTCTTTAAATAGATATATAATATTATATGTATATACACACACACATACATACATGCTATTGGTTCCATTTCTCTGGAGAACCCTGATTAATACAACAAGTGATCCAAAAATTCACTTAGAGTAATGGAACCAGAAATAGAGATTTAAAATGTTTGACAGGGAGGAAAAGATGAATGGAAGAATTGAGATTACGGATATAAAATTTCCTTGGCAGGAGCAGAAAGAAGTTACGGGATGTTGTTAATAAGCCAGTTGCTCATCACCAATGGAGAAAGGTGTAAATAAATTGTAAAACTAATAAATGAAAAGTTATCATATAATAATAGTATTTAGAAATATGACAGTAGCCTTAAAAAGAGCTGAAGGCAGAAACTTTTCAAATTGTTTACCTAGGGGGAGGGTGATATAAAGGTGGGATGACTGAGGGCGGGAGATTACTGATTGTATTTTACATCTTTCTGTATGCTGTTTGATTTTAAAACACATACATGTGTGACTTTGGCAAAATTATAAAAAGATGATTTTTGTAAGAATGAGTAAAATATATAATTTGTCAGCAAAGCAACTAAATAAAGTATCAAATAAAGCTATAAATCCTCACTTTATTTTATTTCTTTATACAGAACTTTTGTTTTCTATTATTAAAATGCTGATTACCAGGGGTTTCTTTTGCCTTGTGACAGTGAATGGAAGTCAGGTATATCATCTAGATGGGATCATTTATAAAAGTAACTAACATTTATTGATCATTCAATATGCTAGGCAGTGTACTAAAACTTTCATATGAATCATTACATTTAATGTCAAGGAGGTATTTTATTTTATTTTATTTTTTGAGGAAGATTAGCCCTGAGCTAACTACTGCCAATCTTCCTCTTTTTGCTGAGGAAGACTGGCCCTGAGCTAACATCCATGCCCATCTTCCTCTACCTTATATGTGGGACACCTACCACAGCATGGCTTACCAAGTGGTGCCATGTCTGCACCCAGGATCTGAACCAGGGAACCCCGGACCACTGAAGCGGAGCGAGCACACTTAACAGCTGCGCCACCAGGCCAGCCCCAAGGAGGTTATTTTGTAACTTGGTTCACAGGTTATTTTGTAACTCGTGGCTCACAGGTAGTAAGTGACACACTAGAGAATCAAATACATTTCTTTGTGACCCAGAGCAGATGCTTTGAATCTACTGCCTTGAAAAGTAAATTGGGAAAGCGGGTATAGGGCAGGAAAGAAGCAGCAGTTGTAAAACCATAGACACAGTGCTAATTTTGGCAAAGATGTAAGACATTGTTCTGGCATTCAGGGATATAATTAACACAAAGGACTCTTAGAAAATACTGAATAGAATAAGTGTTTCCTTAAGGAAGGATGGAAAATTGAAGGGAAAATCATGACTAGCACTCATGCATCCTCCTTTCTCTTCCCTGAATCCATTGCATTCCTCCTGCCAAAAGAATATTTCTAAAAAGAAATGGAGTATTCCCAGTCCGGGTTCCCATCCTACCTTATACACAACTTCTCCTTTTCTTACTATGCTGTACAAAAGACACCTCTTTATGTATCTGCCTCCTAAACCAGATTGTAAGATACATAAGGATGGGACTGTATCTCCTTTATGTTTGTATCTTAATGCCTAGCAACATATCCTGTGCATAGCTTGCACCCAATAAAGGCTGGTTGGATTATAGGAATAATTATGTTTATGCTCAGATTGCCCAAGATATCCTTGTTCAATAAGCATTTATTTAGCACTCATGATACGCCGGGTACTGAGGCATAGTTACTTCCCTTAGGAAGTTCACCATTTAGAAGGGAGAAGAAGTCACATAAAAAAATCAATAAATAAGCCAATGTGATAAGGCAGGCAGCACAAATACGGTTGTTCAGTATTGGGGGAAGGACTTAGAGAAAGAAAGAGGCTCTCTCTAAATATCAGTGGTTAAATAGAGTTTAAGGTAGCAGCACAGTTACTTTCAATTACTGAGGACTCTGCAAATCCTATTTTAATATGACCTTAGCTGGCAGGACACTCACCAGGCAGTGTCCTCTTAAGTCAGACCATTGATTCAATTTGGGAACAAATAATTATGGAGGTTTCTATGTATCTGTCATTTTGATTCATTGGCACCATGTTGGTATACAATGAATTTTGCTTTCATTTTTCCCTTGGTTCTTTCTATCCTCCTGGAAACATAGTTTAACAAGAAATAAACTCTGGTTTGATCAGTCGATAAAGGTTTTTTCTTCCATTTTTATTTGCGCAACTATCTTTGGAGAAAAGGTCCACAGAGTAGTAAACTGTATGCCTAGCTGTATTCTTGTTTCCTGGTACTCTTCTGAAAAATACGCAGTGAATATGAATGATCATCCTTAGTCATGTTTTTCCAATCAGGAAGGGGTGAAGAACTTGAAGTCTGAAGAGCAGACTTTATGATAGTCCCAAGTGAATGCCAAAGAATCAAATTGAAAGCCAAACCATTGAAAATTGAACAACCTTTTTGACAAATATAATTACATTTCATGACTTTGCATACACAATTTAGTCGAACTCCAATATCAAGACCAACACCGTACTAATTATCCAGATTAAATATAATGTGAAAATTTCACTGTGATTAAGGAAGTCAGTTTTAATTATGAGGAGTTAATTTTAATAGGTTTCCCAAACAACCTAAATTATACAGTATATTCATGACATGTCTTGGTCAATCACATGCTTTTAAATCTTATCTATTTCACAAACACTTCATGCTCTTCCTTACTTTGACTTTCGAATTAATTCTGTTGACTTATTTTACCCCAGTTTCTCATAAATTTCCAAGATCTTTTTTTAATATTTACACTCATTTAGCCCAATTTATACTTTCATCACCAAAAAGCCCAATTTTTCACTTTGATTATATGTAAAAAGTTATATTTTCCCTGTGGTCTTTAACTTAAGCCTTCTTTATGCCATAGAATTACACTGAGAGTCCACCTCTGGAGTCTTAAAATGATAGTAACTTAAAGCAGCTCTAATCGTCACTTAGTACAAGCACAGAACTGCCTGGAGTTCTCTGAATCACTCTCTCCTCCTTCACCTAGTCACAATTCTAAGAAGACTTATGAAATTTGGCCTCAGTATGCAATACCCCCTGCCCCACCCCCAAATGTAAAATGATAATGAAATATTGTGATGGGGTTCAGGATACGATGCCACCAAATATGGCACCTTGGCATGTTGAATATCTTGAGCTGAAGGGGTTTGAGACAACAGCAGAAGCAGGAAGTCACTCTGACTTCAGCTCTCATGCCCTTCTTCCCCGAAACAGGTCATAAAATGCCCTTCTGAAAGGTACCCTCCCTGTACCAGGAGAAGAAGACATACTTATCACTAGAGACAGGGAATTTGAGGTTGAGAAATCGCTATAAACAAACCTTATTAAACCAACTCTTATCTTCCTAGTTACTTCTTCACCATTTATTACTCCTAGCCCAAATGCCTTTGTCTTGTCATTTCTTCACAAATTTATTGTTTCTTTGTCTAAAATATATAAAAGCTTCCTGCTCTGGCCACTTCTTCGAGTTTTCATTCTCCTGTGAAGGCTTCCACGAACATGTACAAATTCAATACAATTTGTATGATTTTCTTCTATTAATCTTTGTCAGTTTAATTTTTAGACCCAACCAGGGACCCTAAGAGGGTCGAGGAAAACTTTTTCCTCCCCTACAATTGCTAAAGCAAAAATGCTGTAAGGGATAGGTGAAGTCCAAAGACAGTATAGAAAAATGTCCACTGATCATTCAAAGTTGCATTCTAGCAAATTCTAACTTGCTAAATTAAAAGTATAGAATTATATCTCCTAGAAAAAGTATCAAGGATGTTGATCAATATATTTTTGTGATTAGAGACTAATTTCGTATTTTGTTCCCACTTATATGAAGATTACCTACACCAGTGAAATTTATCCTCTGCTGTCATGCTCACCAATTATTTGACCATTACATGCAGCCATTTTCCAAATACAAATTTTGTTTTAATTCACTCAGTTCCTCTGGGAAGCCAGAATGCATGAGAATAAGGTCAATAGTGGTTAATGTATTACCAACTCACTTGGATCATGCAGTCTGTCACTGAGCAAGGATATAAAATGCCTACTGTGTTTTAGACATGTTATTGGCATTGATGGGCCCCATGAAAGTTTCATCATCAAAAGTTTCTTTGGAGAAGAAGACTTTTTTAGTTTTATTTTGTTTTGTTTGCAGAGATGGTGTTCACAAATATATTACAGGAACTATTTCAGTGGAAAATAATTTTTAATAGGTTGATGTGAAAATATTATTGCATTCTGAAGCATTTAGCATGAAACAGTATCTCAGGCAGCAAAAATCTTTCATCTTATAAAATGGACTGGTGAATTACAGAAATATGTCATACATTTTGAGATTTGCTTTTCTGTTAAAAGCATTTTTTTAAAAAAAATCCTGCATATTAGAAAAAGTTAGTTATGTTTGAAATTATATTTATATATAAGGGAAAGCAGCTCCTGATCTACACAAACATTTTGAGAAATTGCCCACAGATAGTTTTTCTGTCTTTTTAGCCTGACTCCCTAAGGCTAACCATCAAGCCTGACCTGACCATTTTAGCAACTGACAATAGATGTGGAGAATAAGAGTTTAGTTGGGTGTCTAAAAATATTCCTTTCATAAGAGCCAGAACTACATTTCCAGGACACAGACCTGAAAACTGCATTTCTTTGTTTCTCCTTTCCCTATTTTCTCTGTCTCACTAGTGATTTGGTTAATTAACACTTCATCCAAGGATTACATCTCTTAGAGCTTCAGGAGAGTGTGAAATTGCCCTCCTGGCAATGACAAGGATGAAGGAATATCCCAGTCTCATAGCTATTACTTTACATTTGGATTTAAATTTTAATATTTTAAAGAACACTTTCTCTGGTAACAGAAATATTACCCTATGACAGTGATTCTCAAAGTGTGGTGCTCGGGTCAGCAGCATCACCATCATTTAGGAACTTGTTAGAAATGCAAATAATTGAACCCCATTTCAGTCCTATTGAATCAGAATCTTTGGAGCTGGAGCCTCATAATTTGTGTTTTAACAAGCCCCCCAGGTGATTCTGAAGCAAGATAAAGCTTGAGAACCCTTGGTCTATGCAACTCTCTATGTTGAATGCGAATATATTATTTAGTGATAGAAGATGACTTAGGTTAAATTATTGATTTGCAATTTAAGTCTTAAATCATTGCCTTTGAATGTTAAGCAGACTAGTTCAAGTCCACAGGGCTCCATCATTGTTTTATTTCGTTACACAGCATGTAGGTCTGTTGGCACAAAAACTGACTGATGATCTTAGTAGATCCAAAAAGGAGGAAATGCCAGCTGACAAGTGGCAACACTTGTTTGAACAAAGGCACCCAGTTACAAAAGTGCTCAGTAGTTAGGATTTTAAATGCCATCATATTCGTTCTTGAGTTATTGTCTTATCTTTAAGAGTTGGTTTAGTTTTAGTTTTTTCCTTTTCTTTGTCCCTGTTTTATGTTACAGGAATCTCAATCAGCTCATTTGCCATTGTGATTTCACATTGTTAGTGTTATTTCTTCAGCATAATGCTAATTTGTCAACAGAATTGCTAATTTTGATGCCAAGGCAATATTGTTGGTGAAGAGAAAGTAGGAGTTCCCAGATGAAGGTAAAGGCAGAATTTTATCCCTTTAGTCCCAATATCCCAGACCAGAAAGTTCCGCCCTCTTCCTTTCTCTCCCTCCCCTCTACACCTGATTTGTTATCAAGTCCTATCAATTCTTTCTCAGCCTTCTCCATCAATGTCCCTCCTTTGCCCTGCTGCAACTCAGTTGCTAACCATCTCTCAACTGGATGACTCTAAATCCAGGGACACAGGATTACTGTATCTATTAAGGAGCCAACTCTTTCACAGTGACTAATTGTCATTCTAGCTTCTAAAGTGAGTTCAAGCACTTAATTATTGCTCCTGTAATCCTAAGTGAAGTGGATGCGAAAATCGACTAGTGGTGGATTGTCATGGTTCCGTTCCTTTAAAAACCTCCCCTGCCCCCACCATGTACTGTATAATCATTATACTAATTCATTCAGTCAATGTTTTTTTGATGCTGTGATGTGTCAAGAGCTGTTCTAAGTATAAAGGTAACAATAGTCAACAAAGACAAAAACCAGAGACTTTGCTTGCAGAATTCATAATCTAATGATGGTAATGTGTGGATGAAGACATACTACACTATCTATATCTACCTCTATATCTATAGCTACATCTATCTATATGTATATCTAGCTATCTGTCTATGTAGCTATTTTATATAGGATGGTCAAGGAGATTCTCTGATGTAGTGACATTTGAACAGAGACATGAATGAAGTGGTTGAGGAAGCCATATTGCTATCTGAAGAAGAAGTGTTCCAGTATAGGAGTTGCAGTAACCTGGGGTAAAGAAAGAAGATGACTGGTATAACTGAGAGTGGTAAGGAAGGGGCAGGGTGGAAGAAGATGAGGTCAGAGGTAGCCAGAGAACAGATCACCAGGGACCATGTAGATTATAGTCAAGGATATAGATTTTATTTTAAACGAGATGAGAAGCCCTTAAAGGTTTTGAGAAGAGAGGTGACATAATGTGGTTGCTATTTTAAAAGGATCACGCTCATTACCAAGAGTTGAAGCAAGGAGACCAGTTAGGAGATGATTTGCAATAAACCTGCTCAGATTTGATGTTGGTGAACAAGGGTGGTAGGGATGGAGATGGGATATTTCCTATTGGCTTGAATGTAGGATGTGAAAGAAAGGAACGAGACAAAGATAAACACAAAGATTTTAGGCCTGAGGTAATCAAAGATGGAATTGCCTTTTATTGAGAAAAGGAAGACCATAGAAGGAGAAAATTCAGTGGGGAGGGGGGGCTGAAGTTGGGGAAAGACAGAGTTTAGCTTTGGATACATTATTTGAGACATCTACTAGAAATCAAAGTAAAATAGGCAATACATTGTTGGAGTCATCAACTTAGGTGGGAGATTTAAAAATATATACCTCAAGTCATTTTTTTCTAGAATCACTTATTTTATTGTTGTATAGTTTTGTCCAATATTTTTGTCCTTATTACAAATCAAGCTGTTCATTCTTCAAAAATAAAATATACATATGTATAAAAGAAAACCAAAAATTACTATCATTTAATCTTACCTTTGGGTAACCATTGTCAACATCTCAATGTATATATTTCCAAATTGTATGTTTGTGTACATATATTACATATGTATTCATTTAAATCATATGAAACTACTGGTATTCAATCACTTTGACCTATAAAAACAATCTCATATTTCAGCCTAATACATATAAACACTATAAAAAGAGAAATATGTAAAGCACATGTATCTATGCAATTATTAGATGCTTTGATTATTTCAACTCATTCTCTTATGTTGCACAGGAGAGGACAAAGCTGGAATAACTGACTGACAATGAATTATAATGAAAGGAAACAAGCAGTGTAAAAAACTGAAAACTTCTACAAGATACAACATATCTATAAAACATTAAGGGTTACAAAATGGCCCCAGGCTGCACCAAAATTACCAATAGATAAAATACCCAGAACTATTTAATATTCATTTTTTTTTTGCCATGGTTTTGACCAAAATGTGCTGGCTTCCTTGCTTTCAGCTGAAATTATTTTTATTGTATTACATATTCAAGCAAACCGTGTAGATCCAATTCCAAATCTCTAAAAATGCTAAAGCCGAAGCTCTGTATGAAGCATTTAAATACTCCTGAATTTTCTAATAGATTCTACAACAGAGCACATAAAAACCTGAAAAAGACAGTGGTCATGGGCCAACCTAAACTGTGAAAATATAGCCTGTAGTGGAAGATCTTCATTCCAAGCTATAAAGCTGAATACTATCTTCAAATTCTTTTACCTAATGACATAGAGTAATAAATCTTTCATTTTAGTGTGACTCTTTAGAGAGTTCATGCCCTTCCAGTTCTCTCTGGTATCTCTTTATTTTTCTGTTGAGAATTGTAGCATAAAGATAGCAAAACTCTTTGATTTACTTAAGTATTTTAATTGAGGTAATTGAATTCTGTGTGATTTTGTTAAGTTACACATTCATTCAGCTCAATGGTGTTTTTATAATATTTTTGGAAGAATAACATTAAACAAATTGGGTAAAAATGATTGGTGGTCAACCATGATGTTAATGAGATTGAGTTTATGAATTTAATACTTAATTTTGAGACATAGTCAATAATCCTAGCTGTGTATATCCTTGGTCTTGAAGAGAGCTGGAAAACCTATGTGTAAGCCAGCACATCTCTATTTCAGGGAAAATTACACACAGTAGATATCTCAGAGTTATTTGAGGATCAAAAGTAAGATTACAGTCTGTGAAAGTACTTTACAAACCATAAAGCACTAAATAAATTTAACAAATTATTATGGTGACAAGATACAACTAGCAAACACATCACGGAAGAATGCGTTGTTCTTTCAACTTCAGTCTTTTGTTGTTTGCTGCTGTACGTATTGTAGGTTTTGTTTTGTTCTTGCTTTACAAATGAAAAGAAAAATTAAAAGATCTAGAGTGTATGTAAGGCAAATAGAAAATTAATAATTTCTCCTGAATATTTTGTCTTTTTTTAAAATTATGCTTGTCATGTATAGATTAAGAGGCTGCTAGACAATGATGGGTTCTTTTCCTTTTCATAGGCTCAATGAAGAAAGATATCGTAAAATTCTTCCCAACTGCAATTTAAATTAGGAACAATAGTTTTTTATTATCTTGTAAAAAGCCATCACAACGTGATAAGTTTTCATTAACAAAACTCCTACCTCACAAGATCATAACTTTATTTTCTGCAATTCTCTTGGTTACAGATTTTAAAAATGCAGCTTTTTGATGGGTTAAGTGTAAATGAATAAAGAATAAAAACGATTTTCCCTCGAATTCACATAAGACAAAAATCGAGTAGTAAATTTTATTATGGAACGTAAGTTTCTCCCAAAAACTAAATATTAATAAATTTGATAATATGTCCACCTCTAACTTAAAATTGAACATAGTATTTTCAACATTCACGAAGGAGGAAAATAAATGCATTTGGTGTGTTAATTTATTCTAAAGAACTAAAATTGCTCTTCACTTCCATAAGCCAAGAGGCCTTAACCATGACCCAAGATGGAAAAAAACATTGGCACAGAAATATGGTGAAGTGGAGGGAGCTAGAAATTGGTGGAGCCAAGGCCAAGGGATCATCCAAGATGGAGGAAAGTACCAGAAATCAAATAGGACCGGAAACTCCACTTCCAGGAGGGGGGTGAGGATTAGCTTGAGAGCCATGGACTGAGTCCTTCACTGATACTGGGACAGTTGCCTACCTCGTGAAATCAGGGACAGAAAGGTGCCGTTTATCATTCTGTCTAATGGCAAGAATTAATAGCAGAATACATCGAGTGAATTCAGGCAGGACTACTAGGCTCAGAAACCTCAGAAGTGAAGTTTTGAGTCATCCTACCAGGAAAACTACTGTGACCGGTTGAGGTTTCATCTGGAGGTAAAGGGAACATAAAATGTGTAACAGAAGAAGGAACTTATAAATACTGTAACAATTGCATGACTAGTTGTAGAAAGGAAACCTATATTTATTTATTTATTTATTTATATGAACTCATCCTCCTCTTCTTTTACTATTTTATATATAAAGCATGTATTTGCTGATTTACCTTATTAAATGAAATGTTAAAATAAAAGCTATCATAAAAGGATAGTGACTGAGCTAATAAAGGAGCATATATCACTCAGAGATGGATAGAGATACTGATCAGGAGGCGGACCATATAATTTATTGTCCTAACTGGGAAAATGGTAAATTGAAAGGAGATGATAAAATAACAAAAGATAGAAATTTTAAAATATTTGTTTTATGTTGGTGAACTGAAAAAATAGTTCTATTCAAAGGTTATTATCCAAAGTAACTTCTAAGAAATCATATACCTGTATACATTAAAACAATCACTTTATTCATATTCTGAACATTAAAATTTAACATAGGTGAAATGGTTATTCTTGTTACATATCTATATACTTTTATCAGGTTTTTAACTATATATGTTTCTCATAGTGTCATTAGTATTTTTCTAAAGAATGTATTTTTCCAATGGTGTCTTGCTTTTCATTTTTTTCAAAAAATTATTTGCACCTTCCTCAAAGTTTCATTTGATGACTGATAAATTTTAAGTTGTTGACAACTTCAAATACTTCTCCCCTGTAGACTTTAATAATTTTAATTGATGAAAGTGTCTCTGTACAGCTGCCCAGGTGCCTGGTAAGCCAAAGCTAATTCTGTTAAATGGAGGATATTCTCGGTCTTATTTTTCCATATTGAAAAGTGTTAAATATTTTAATTGTAAATATTTTATTTTTTCACCCATGCCGAGTAACTTTTTTTGACAAATATTTTCCCAAGGCAAAACTTAACAAAAAGTTGCTTCTATCTATGATTTTTTAAAAAAAATATTTCACTGGATTTAGTTGCCACACAATCTAATTCTTTCAACTTCTCTCCTTTTTAGGACATAATATAAATTTTTCCAATTAAAAATATGAGCTCCATCTTTCCATACGTCCAGACACAAATATAAAATTTCAAAATTAGATACTGTACTCTTTCGAAGCTCTCATAATTTAATATCTTGTTTCTCCCGTGCTTTTATTTATTTTGATAAAAATTGTATATGTTTAAGGTGTACAACACAATGATTTGATATACATAGTGAAATAATTATTACAGTGAAGCTAATTATCATCTCCTCATATAGTTACCATTATTAGTGTGTTTAATGAGAGCACCTGAAATCTACATTCTTAGCAACTTTCCAGTCTTCATTACAATATTATTAACTATAGTCATCATGCTGTACATTAGATGTCTAGACTTATTCATCCTACATAGCTGCAACTTTGTACCCTTTGACCAACACCTTCTATTTCCTGCACCTCCCCACCCCTGGTAACCACAATTCTACTCTGCTTCTATGTAATCCACTTTTTCAGATTCCACATATCGGTGCGATCATGTAGTTTTTTTCTTTCTGTGTCTGCCTTATTTCACTTAGCATAATGTCTTCCATGTTGTTGCAAATGGCAGGATCGCCTTCTCTTTTTAAGGTAGAATAATATTCCATCATATATATGTAACACATGTTCATCCATTCATCTGGCAACAGACACTTAAGTTGTTTCCATATCTTGGTTATTGCGAATTATACTGAAATGAATATGGAAGCGCAGATAATCTCTTCAAGGTACTGATTTCATTTCTTTGGGTATATACCCAGAAGTGGGATTGCTGGATTATATGGTAGTTCTATTTTTAGTTTTTTGAGGAACATCCATACTGTTTTCCATACAGGCTGTACCAATTTACATTCTCACCAACAGTGGACAAGGCTTCCCTTTTTTCCACACCCTTGCCAATAGGCATCTTTTATTTTTTTCATAATAGGCTTCCCAACAGGTGTGAGGTGAGATCTCATTGTGGTTTTGATTTGCATTTCCCTGATGATTAGTGATGTTGAGCACCTTTTCATGTACCTGTTGCCCATTTGTATGTCTTCTTTGGAAAAATGTCTATTCAGCTCCTCTGCCCATTTTTTAATTGTGTTCTTTGTTTTTTTGCTATTGAGTTATAGAAGTTCCTTATATATTTTGGATATTAACCCCTTATTAGATATATGATTTGCAAATATTTTCTCCCAATTTATAGGTTGCCTTTTCATTTTGTTGATTGTTCCTTTTGCTATGTAGAAACTCTTTACTTTGATGTAGTCCCACTTGTTTATTTTTGCTTTTGTTGCCTGATCTTTTGGTGGCATATTTTAATAATTTCTTGTTTATAAACCTTATTTTTAATAATTGCAGTTTGTAAATGAAGTTCTTTGTTGCTCTGTTTTGTGACTACTTTGAATAAAACTTTCCTACTGATTTTGGAGAAAATGCAACTGAATTTTAGAAGAATCATTTAGAAAAATGTTGCATTGACAATATATATGGTCAGTTAATTTTCTATACTGATAATGAACAATTAAATATTCATATACAAAAAAAAGATAGAATGTCTACCCATACCCAGTACCATATACAAAACTTAATTCAAAACGGACCCTAGATATAAATGTAAACCCTAAATTATAAAACTCATAGAAGACGACATAGGAGAAAATCTTAATTGCCTGGGATTATCAAAGATACATACAACACCAAAAGCATAACATATAAAAGGTAAAAAAAGAAAAGTTGGACTTAATCTGCTCTTTGAAAGACACTATTAAGAGGATGAAAATAGAAACCATAATTCCAAAAATGATTTTTATCCATGATTTATATAGGGGTGTGTATGCATACACACATATACACACACACACATATACACTCTCAAAACACTATAAGAAAACAAACAACCCAATGAAAACAAAATGGGGAAAAGAGTAAACCGGCACTCAACCAAAGAAGATAAATGGATGCCAAAGATATATTGATGCTTATAAGCATTAATCATTAGGGAAATGGAAATAAAACCCACCATGAAAGATCACTAAACATGTATTAGAATATCTAAAATTAAAAAGTCTGACCGTACCAAGTGTTGACAAGGATATGGAACTACTGGAACTCATGTTCACTGCTGATAGGAATGTAAACTAGTACAATCACTTTGGAAAACAGCGTGGCAGCTTTTTAGAAAGTTAAAAATACACATACCATACGATCCAGTGATTCCACTTTTAGAAGAGAAATTGAGGCATATATACATACAAAGACTTATACATGAATGTTCATAACAGCTTTATTTTGTATTATCCTCAGATTGGAAACAATCTAAATCTCCATTAACAAGTGAATGAATAAATAAATTGTAGTATACCAGCCAATGGAATACTATTCCACAGTAAAAAGCAATGAACTGTTGAAACATGCAGCAACACTGATGGATCTCAAAATATTTATGATGACTTAGAAAATCCAGACAAAAGAAGTATGTACTCTATGATTCCATTTATATAAAGATTCTAGAAAATGCAAACTCATCTACAGAAAGCGACTAAGTGACAGAAAGCAGATTGGTACTTGCCTAGGAATGAGAGCACGGGAAGCAAGGGGCAGAAGGGAGGGGGTACAAAGGAGCAGTAAGTAATTTTTGGAGGTGATGTTCACTGTCTTGTTTATGGTGCTGGTTTCAATAGGTATATACTTAGGTCGAAACTTACTCAAATTTTCTAATTTAAATACGTAATGTTTATTGTATGTCAAGTATACCACACCAAAGCTGTTAAACCTGCAGATTTAGTCACAAAGCTACTGGTGAGGAAGCTGTTTTCAAAGGCCGAAACAGTAAATGAATTCACTAAAGCATTTGATTAGAGAAACATAAAAATGTGCGCATCTCAAAACACACCAATAAAAAAGCTAAAGGTTATTGGCAGTGTGATCGACAGTATGTGCAGTATTTATGTCACAGAATGCGTTAATGTCTTTAATGTATGACAAGAGTTTTTAAGTATGAACATGAAGTAGAAAGTTAAATAAAAGGCGTGGATGTGGAAATTGGTAGAAATAACACAGAAATTATCAATAAGCATATTTTAAAAATTGTACCTCAATAGTTGTAAAATTCATATTTAAAAATAATAAGCCATTTCTCAAATTGTCAAATATGTAAAAAAAATATGTTAATACCTAGTGTTGTCTCTGCAGTGGATATTTGGTTGTTCCCATACATTGTGGGGAAATTAGTACAAATTCCTAGAGTTCCAATTGTAATATATCTCAAAAGTCCTTACAACATGCCTGGATCAGCAATTCTACTTCTAGAACATTACTCCAACAAATCATGATAGATACGTCCATGTACGAAGGTTTAACAACAAATACATGCTGTTAATATTAGGAAACAACTTATATAGCCAGAAGTAAAAGATTGATTGGGACACTTGTGGCATATGCATAGGATGGGATACATTGCAGCGTCATGTTTCTTGACATTCAAATAGCATAGCAAAATGTCTGGAGTGCAGGTTTTGCATACAGACAACCTGTGACACTATTTGATACTTTCATACCTTCATTATGATTCCTAAGTTGTTTAACATACCCAAGCCTCAGTTCCTCCTTGTGTAAAGATGGTGATAATTATAGCACTTACCTTACAGGCTTCTTCTGAATGTTAAACAAGGTAAATGGGTGGAACATTTGTAGTGCAGCGCCTGGCCCTAATGGGGATCTTGAATGTTAGCCATTATCATTAAGTGAAAATGTTTAAAACAGCATTTTTTATTTTTGTAAATAAGTATACACATATATTAACAGTAGTTATCTCTGAGTCTTGTAGTTACACATAATTTTCAGATTTTTCTTTCCTCTGTTACTTAGTTTTACAATAAGCAAGTATAAAATATGTCATTTAAAAATTCGTTCATAAATTCATGAAAACATGGATATCCATGAAATTACTAAAATAATTTTGATGAAGATTAATAGTGTTTAATTTGAATTATTTAGGACTATGAGTAATTTTTAACATCTCCTTTATATTTTCCAAATTTGCTACATTTATAAATAGAAAAAGAAAGTAAATGTAAGATTTCTTAATATTTCAGACATTTAATTTGAAAATGCACTAATTAATATATTTTTATTTTATTAAAGAGATAAATTAGTTAAATGAATGCAGTTTTAAAAAGCTATATTTATTAAGTTCTACAAAAGAGTGAGATACCTTATTAAAATCGTGGGTTTTAATTTAATAAAATATTTTTCATTGACATTAATATATAGTCATCAATCTACATTTCCTCTGAACTTGTACAAGTTCCTGAGATAATTTGGAAAGATCAAGGTCCAATTGCGAATCAACTTGTTTCCTTCCTTGTATAATAGGGATAATGAATCATCTTAACTGCCACCACAGGATTGTTGTAACTATCATAGAGCAGAATATGGAGAAAGATCCTGATAAAAGAAATACCCTACAGAAATATAAAGCATTTTTATCATGAAAATAATAAAATATTTATTCCATATTCCATTTATAAGTTGAAAGCATACTAAAAATGATTAATCAAGGACAACAACAACAAAAAAACCCTATCTGGCTTAGTTAGGATAAAGATTGTCTTCCACAACAAAGATAAAAACATACATTGGCTACAATACAGAAGTGTATTTCTTTCTCATGCAAATTCGACATGTAGATTAGAGACATGGCTCAATGACATCAAGATATCCTTCCCCGTTGGTGCTGTGCCATCCCCTAGCATGCAGCCCTCCTCTGCCCAGCGTTCTCCGCTGCCTCATTTGGCTTCCAGCACGTGTGAAGAGGAAACAGAGGAAGTCCAGATCGAGCAAACATTGCTTGTGCTTCTATTTTATTAGCAAGAGTTTAGTTGAGTGGCCATACATGGCTGCAAAGGAGGCTGGGGACTATGGTCTCCATTTGGGTTGCCCTACATGACCAGGGAGAAAGGTACAGCAGATTTAGAGGGGACAACTAGCAGTCAAATGCGTCACTATACACAGCACATCTGGCCACTTACAACCACTGAATCCAGTAATCATACTTGAACGAATTCTCTGGAATTCATGATTAAATGTGCTTTGTGCCTAAGGTATCCTGTTTATCTTTTACTTTGTGTGGATTTTCGTTAATCTACGAGCTATACTTTAGTATAAGACCAAAATAATAATTTTGACAAGTCTTCTGCATTTTACAGGGGTTTCACCTCTTCTAGTCACAAAAGAACTCTGCCTCATCATCAGATTTCTTGCTTCTCAATAGCTCCCTGTGCGAAACTTCGTGAAACCTACAGAAGAAATTAATGTTTGAAGTTGGGAACCTTTGATGGAGTCTGTAAGGGATAGGAAAAAATAGAGAGAGAGAGAGGAGAGAGTGTTTGAGTTACTTCAGAGAAAAACACATTTTATACAAAAAGACCTTAATGCAGCTTAAAGATTTGGCAAAATGCCCAAGAGGTAGTTTAACATGCCTTAGTAATGGGAGGTTGCTTTAGCACTGCTCAAGAGGAAGCAATTCCTTTGTTAAAGGGCTTTCCAATTAAATGAGTATGCCCCGTGCTTACCTTAGGAGGCCTTCCTTTCCTAGGAACTCATGTTCATTGCTTAATGCATGCCTGAAGACAGACCTAACCTTGATTTCTCAAGGAAAAAAATCCTCACCTTTGATTTGAAAAATGGACTTAATAGATCAACCCATAAGTCCTTTGTTATTCTTAGGTATTATTGCCAGGATTAGGAATAACCTCACACTATTCAAAACCCCCTCTGCTTCAGGGAGCATGTGGTTTGGGACAGAATGTCTCCAACCTAATTTTGAAATTTCCTTGGCTGCTGTAAATTACATTGGGCAGAAAGGTGGTAGCAGACGAAGCTGCTATGAAAGATATCATTTTAAATGTCATGGAGAGAATCAATAATCAAGGTTTGCAACGTAAAGTTTCATTTGGCAGATACAAGAACGAAGAGAGGCTCTATAAATTCTCTAAGGTCTCCTGTCTGATCACCACGAAAGAAATTAATAGTAAGTGAACAAGATGAGGGGCTTGAAAAGATTACAATAATTCCTCCATGAGTTGTAGAATGAAAAATAATGGGAAGTTGTAAGAATGTATTAGAATCATTAAGCAGCTGTTTCAGAAATTGTGAAAAATAAGGGTGACAGGAAGTCATCATATTGAGAAACAAGATATGTGCTTTATTTTTTAAGTAAACGTTTAAAAATATATAACATATTCAAAAAACAAAAAAAGGACACAAGAAAACTCTGGGAGGGATTGGGTCTCTTACCTTGATTGTGGTGATGGTATCATAGGTGTTTGCCTATGTCCAAACTCATAAAATTGTACACATTAAATATGTGCAATTCCTTGTATATCAATCATACTTCAATAGAGCTGCTAAAAATATAAACATATACAGAAAAGTGCACAAATCTTAATTGTACAGCTTGATACATTTTCACTAAGTATACACACCATGTTAACACCACCAAGATCAAAAAGTTAACACCTTTGAGGCCCCCTCATGCCCACTTCCATTCACTAAGCACCACCATAAAGTCACCACCATCTTGATTTCTAACACCTTAGATTAGTTTTGCCTTGTCTTGAACTTTATATATATTGAATTATACAGTGTATAGTCTTACCTGGCTTCTTTTGCTAATTATGTTGATGTTCCTCCATGTTATGTTGTATAGCAGTAATTTAATCCTTCTCATTGCTGTATAGTGTTCAACTGTGAGTATCCCTCAATTTGTTTATTTTTTCTAGAGTTGATGTGCATTTAGGTTGCTTCTAGTTTAGAAATCATATGAGTAATATTGCTATGAATGCCTTTGTATATACCTTTTCAAAGATTTTATTTTTTTCCTTTTTCTCCCCAAAGTCCCCCAGTACATAGTTGTATATTCTTAGTTGTGGGTCCTTCTAGTTGTAGCATGTGGGACGCCACCTCAGCATGGCTCGATGAGCAGTGCCACATCCGCGCCCAGGATTCAAACCCTGAGCCGCCTGCAGCAGAGCGTGTGAACTTAACCACTCGGCCACGGGGCCAGCCCCCTGTATATATCTTTTGATGCATGTACATACGTACATTACTTTGGGTTATATACTTAGGAATTGAATTTTTGTGTCATAGAGCATACATATGTTTGGATTTAGAAGATATTTCAAAGAGATTTCAAAAGCAGTTGTACTAATATAAGCTCCTACCAGGAGGATCTGAAGGTTCCAATTACTCCACATCCTCAACAGTCCTTGAAATTGTCAGGCATCTTAGTTTTATGCATTCTGATTGGCATGTGGTTATAACTCCTTTTGCTTTTAAGTTCTCATATAAATTTGCATTCAAGCATATAAGAATAGGTTAATCTATGTATGATTTAGGGACAGTAAATTAATTGTATAAAGTAAACAAACATAATCATTGCAAATTTTAAGCATTCTGTAATTATATATGTGTATATGTACCTACACAAATACTCCATATATTCATTATCTCTGTCTCTCTCTCTTTATATATATATATATATATATATACATATATATATATATATATATATACACACACATATACATATATATATAATCTTGACTGCTTCAAGAGAGAGAGAGAGATATATATGTATACTCCCTCTCTCTCAATATATACGGAGTGAAAGAGATTGATTTTAGTTTGTGACTTATTTACATATTTTATCTTAATAGCAATTTCTTCATTTTAGTAGACATTTTATGACATTCATTATCTCTCATTTAGGAACCAAATGAAACATTTTCTACATTTCCAATCCACTGAATTGGTTGTATCATAAAATATAATCAAATCATTGAGAGAAAGAGTTTAAATTAATAGCACATGCTGAGTCTCTATCACAAAGTTTGGTTCAAGAAGTTTATTTTCCTTTTCATTTAAGGAGCTGGGTCATTATGCTGCAACTAATGGGAAATTAATGGATTTTTAAAGTTCTGCAAGCAATGAAGATCTCACACCTCTACATTATTTTTAATTATAAAACGTTATGGTTGATTTCCTTCAATGTTGATCTATACAACAAGGGTATAATTTTAAATGGATGTAAATCTTTTATCAAACATGAGGAAAATTTAGTTTATTCCTAAAAATTTTTCAGAAATTAAATAAAGTTTGTAATTTAATACTCATAGATTCACTGCTGAAGAACTAGTTGATACAAAAATTAAAATGTCCTTGTATTTCACTACTTTGAGACCTCTTTGAGAGAAGGGAACTGGAAATTATCACTGCTCCCATAGGTCTAGAAAAGAATCGTAAAAATAATAATGGGATTAATAAATGTTTCTTGAATTGCTTTTATTCTTTGTGATAACATAGTCTGATAATAAGGTGGGCTAATTTATGCAGCCCTCAAATGATCTAAGGTTAGAATCACTGAATATGGAAAATGGACGCACAGATTAGAACTCAATAATACGCATTTATCTTTTGAACAAATGGAGCATTCTATTATCCTTATGTTCAAGAAGACTGTCTTATTGCCAGCACTGCAGTATTTTGTCTGCTTTGTCAAGAACTAACCTCCAAACTTCTTGGGGTAGACTTGAGTTTGGTCCCAACGCTTTCTTCCCTGTATCAAGCCCTTTTTCATGTGACTTTGTAGTTCCTCCCACTAGAGGCAGAGTTTATTTCCCTCCCCCTGACTTTGGGCTTAACCGTGTGGCTTGCTTTGGCCAATATGTTTTAGCAGATGTGATGTCACCAAAGGCATGAAATCTACTTCCCAGGTGGGGCTTATTCTCTTGCAGTTCTGCCACCATCAAGAGAAGAGAATGGATCTCAGAATGAACATATGTTGAGGAAATGGAGCAAGGAACCATATCCAGCAGAACTTGCAATTTGAAGCAATCAGGAGAGATCATCCAATTCGCAGTCAACCTGCATGCCCATGAGTGTGAAAATAAATGCTTATGGTTGCATGCCCCCAAGTTTGTCATTCAGCATTGTTGTAGCAATAGATTATTGATATAATTCTTAAAGGCAGATACCATGTTGAATTCAAGTTTGTCCATGACACTTATCCAAGTGCATATAGTAGGTAATCAATAAAAGATTATGGAATGAAATATATGAAAAGACCTATTTTCAAAAGCCTAAGCTGTGAGGACTTTTCTTCTCACCATTTTATTATGAAATTAAAGACAGAAGTTTAAAGAACTGTACAGGGAACATCCAAATACTGATCACTTGAATTTGCAAACTTAGCACGAACTTTCAGATGCCATTTACATAACTAAATGAAACTAGCTAAACAAAAGAATCCAGCTATACCTAAAGAATCTAGCAGAACATTTATGTACTTTTCCCCCCATAAGTTGGGGTTATCACATTGTATCATCATTTCTCTTATATTTCCTAAATAATTCAGAAGAGAAACAGATTAAGGCTAGTGTGCTGAAGGATCACTGCTCTATATATTCTCTATCTGGATTTTAGAGAGATTAATTAAAATGACTAAGACAAATTACACAACTAAATCTCATATACATAATATAACTAAGTGTAGAGTTTGGTAAAGATGGCTTCTGTCATTCACTATCTGTCCCTGGCATAGTTCTCCGAAGAAATGCCCAAATTAATAATTTTCATGCAAGAAAGAAGCGTTGTTCTTCCATAGAGTAGAACTAGGCTAGTCCAGCCATTTCTGGGCCTCCCACTGGATTTAGGGTATCTTCCAGACCTGGGCTAGAATTTAGGAGGGTTATGATGAAGAGGAAGAAGTGACTTAAATTTTAGAGCTTACCACTCCATCCAACATACATGCCTAGCAATAAATAAAGACTTGCATGTGTATAAAGCAAAGTAAATGGATTAGGAAGTTGAGGCAATACAATTGGGCTGGATGAATCCCTCTGCATGCTGTGCATCACCCCCATGCTATGTGTATTTGTCCTTTTATTATACTGTTGGTGCACAAGAAACATGGATTTAAATCATACTAATTCAAGTATATGCACACAGGACAATTGAAAGGAACTGAGGGGTAAGAGAGAGAGAAAAATTAAATAGTGCCAGTGATTCTGTTAGTTATTCCATTCAACCAAAGGTGCCACAACGTAAAGGTGCAGTAGGAGTTATAATTCCACTCTTCCTTTAATCCACCTCGTCCCATCTCTGAATTCCTTTATTTGTGTAAACTTTTTGCTGTTATGAGAGTGATTCTAGTATTTAAAAATACATGTTTTTCATTCAGCATGACTTTTAAATATAAGACAACTGCTTAATCTGTCGCTGAGCTGAAGAAAGAGCTCTTGTAAATCTGGGGGAAAAGGTGTCAAGGAGATGAGGTGTCCAGACAAAACCAACCCCTACAATCTTAATGATCAAAGGTAATTTTTACTTCAAATGATATCGTGTGCACTGACTTTAAAACCCAACCTCATATTAAATTGATTTCAGTCCTCCTGAGATGAGAATAAAACCTCTATCTCCCAAATGAATTATGGAATTTCCAATCTGTCATGAAGGAATACAATTTTCTAAATTTTAGAATGAATTAATATTTACCAAGTGCTACTGCTAATACATGAATCATAGCTTTACTGTTTACCATCTGTAAAATAATTTCAGTAGCTATTTACCTAATTTTATCTCTTCTGCTAGATAGTAAGATTCTGGCCTTTTTTTCCTCTTTGCATCCCTCAGAATATTAGCACATTTCACTGCACAATCTTGTGAATGAATGAATAAATGGCTTCAAACACCACCCATGACTACTTTCCTTTTGGGTCATATTGACATCCAAAAGGACATTAAATATAAACGGATACCTAACATTTGAGAATATGAATACTATACTTTTATATTGTTCTAAATCAAAATAAAGTCAGACTACTTATCTTACCTTGAAAATGAAACAGAAAAAGTAGTATAACAGCCATGACACATAGAGGATCTAATCTGATAAGAAAGAAATCTTGTCTTACTTAATGCATGGAATTTTAAGGATTGACTTGGAAAAATATAGAACCAAAAGGAAATATTACAATACTCTATAATGCTAGCATTCATTGGCTACTTCAAACAGTCCTGTGAGGCAGGTACTATTCTTATCCCTATTTTACAAGTGAGAAAAATATCATGAGAAGACAAATAACTTGTCTAACGTCACACAGCTAATGTCAGTGCTAGAATTTGAACCCAGGCAGGCTGGCTCCAGAGCCTGTATATATGATCTCTCTATCATAGTACCTAGGGCCAAATATATGACACTAATGACCTCCATCTACACAAATGATTTCCCTTTTTGCCCCACTGGGAGTGAGAGTTCTTATATGCACGAATGAGATTCTGAACATCAGCTAACCTTTTAAGAAATGTATTCCCAAAGCAATGTAATTGAACATGAAATAATAATGGAAAAAAACCGAAAACCTTTAGAAGCATTTTTAAACCCAAAACTACATGAGAAAATAATGCACCAATCAGCAAAATATGTCCCTTGGATCAATTCTAGGCTGTAGAAGCAGCTTACAAAAAAAAGGAATAATTCCTTGGTACTAACAATTCATCAATAAGGGTTTTATGAGTAAAAAACAAAAGCATCCTTTATAGTATTGTAACTGTTTTATTGAAGCCAAAATACAAATCTAAGCATAGTGATAGTCTTTCTAACCATGAATATTTCAAGCATGCAATTGCTCCTTGAACCCGTGTTCTAACTACAGTTTATCTGGAGGCATCATTATCTTTCGTGATTTAGCATTCTTTGGATTGACAAAGACAGGCACCCTAAAGAACGAAGAAAGGCTGTATCTTGCCAGTTACTTAGGAAAGGGCTAATCATTGTGTTTTCCTTACCTCTAGAGATAGATGTGGTTCTACATTTTTCTGTACGTTTTAATAAATTCATAGTTCCCAGTGCTTATTCTAATGCAAAAGTGGGGCTGGCTATTCCCCATTTTCTCAAATCTGTTTTTTCTCTTGCTCTGATGAAACTCCTTTTCTATGTGAGCACCTATAGCTACTTAATAAATGTTTGTTGAATAATGAATAGTATGATCCAAACAAAAATGCCCAAATCCCAAACCATTTTACATGCTGATTTTTTAGGCTTCAAACACCATCCATGACTACTTTCCTAATAGATCAAATTGACATCCAAAAGAACGATTTCAATCCAGTTAATCTCCTGATTTCATCTGAGGCAATTTTAATGCAACCCAGAACTTTCAGTGGACTACACACTTCCTTTACTACTTCTAGCTTTAAGACTGACAGACGTGCCTAGAATCTGATTCAGATTAATTCAGCCAATAAAGTTCTAAGGTAAGTAAAAAGGGTGTGATTTATTCCCCTTAAGTTTATAAATAAACTTAAGTTAAATAAAGATGTATTTTTTATTTTACTCCTATCTCTTCCATTTAGACCCCTGACATCTGGGCCTTCATCTTTATAAACTTTATAAAGCTTTTTTAAAAACTTTAAAATTATGACAAAATGTCTGTTTCACCTTAATTACAATATACAGTTAGAACTCATTAAATACAATTTGAATATTAGGTAAAGGTACCATTTTAATAGGTTAAATATTGCTTCCACTGCTTGCTTTTCAAATCGTCTGTGCCTGAAATAACCAATCATCTGTATCCACAAAGACACACTTATACTCTAAAAAAGAGCTTCCACCATTACAATATTCAAGCTTCAAAACTTTCAGATGGATGGTTTCCAATTAGGAGGAGGGAGTACACAATAGTTTCATAGGTAGTAAGAAAAGTGCCTAACAAAGGATTTTAGCTAATCCTATGTCGGTGGAAATTTCAGTCTAGAGAAAAAATTTCATAAGAAAGATATTAAAGAAAAAGGAGCAAACTTTTTTAATGCTGTAGGAAGTAAAAATACAGTACCTTTCCAAAGCTTGACATTAACAAATGTGCGTCGCCAGATGATAGGACAAACAGGTTGTATGCTCCTATCAAAAAGTCAATAAGAAAACACCTTTCAACATCTCCCATTAATATGACTTAAATTATTAAAATTCAGACCTAATGATAAGATGACATTGTTAATTCAGATGTAAGTGGGAAAACTTTCCAACAACGTTGAGGTCATTACCATAAAAGAGATTAAAGGTGATCTGGGGCATATATGCCAGCACAGCATATTGGCTGAGGATACAGAATCTTGGGTTGGACTGTTTGGTTATGATTCTGGCTTTTCTACATTTTGTCTGCATAACCATGAGTAAATTGTGCAGCCTTTCAGGTCTCAGCTTGCTCATCTCTAAATCATACCAAATTAACAGAATTCTCCAAAAGGAATAAATAAGAAGTTGTATGTAAAGCTCTTGGGACAGTGTTTATGCTGCAGGACAGCTGAAGTTATGGGTTTGAGATGGCAGCAAGACTTATCAGACAAAAATCAGACTCATCAGGCTTCAATCTGATGCAACATTTACTTAGCTTTATAGAACAACTCAAGGCAGGAATTACAACAGGTACATCATCAACGTGTCACTGGCAGTCCCAGAGTCTGCCCAAGTAAACAGACTCTTTTGCCCCATCACCCATCCAGAGCATGAGCATCAAGATGCCTATGGGTCACTTGAACTTATAGAAACCACAAGCCCATCCCCCTATTAATATTTTATACTGTCCTAGTCACATAGGCCTAAGTCCTTTAGGCCAAGGCAAAGCTCCAACACAGGTGCAGTTACACACAAGAAAGGCTGACTCAACATTCCCCATTTACACTTACTGTTTCCAAGGAAACAATGCTGCAGAGCCCAAGGTAATTCTCAGTCAGGTCTGCATCAGCCCAGGCATGATGGTAACCCTTTACTCACAGTCTGTCATATAGAAAGTATTCTAAAAATGTTACCTGTTATTGTTTCAATTAGCAAACAGGTAACATTCTATGAGTTAGTGCATACTCTCACTATTGGTGAAGATACTGTCAATAATAAACAAAGGTGAAGACGGCCAGAGAATTTAAACCGTCCATTGAGAATTGAGACAGTAACTATACGTTGAGAGTACTAAGAATGCTGTTTTTGCCTAAGTTAGATGTTTCCCCCTTATTCTAGTAAAAGTATTCCAATTTTAATTTGGGAAGTCCATTCTTACCCCAATCTCATGTAGTTCTGATGGGGATGACTCACCCTTGTATCTAAGGGTAGTACTGGCATTGTAGGCTTGTGCCTCTGTGATTAATCCAAGAGTGGCATGTGACTCAAGTTAGGCGAATGAGAGTTACCTTGGGTTTTTACCAGACTTAATGTAAAAGAGAAATGTTTGCTTAGCCACTGGTTTGTCACAATAGCACTTCTGAGGTGAGTGTCAATGACCAGGTACCGCATAAAGCCTGGCCAAGAATAAAGGATACACAGAGAAAAGCAATGACAAAAGATGAAAAGAAGGTGAAAACTGAAGTCTCTGGAATTTTCAAAAACATAAATCCCTTTTTTACTTTGTCGGTTTGAATTTGGTGTCTGTTAAATAGAGTCTATAAGATTACTGGCTAATACAGGGAATGAATTGGGAGGGGAGATGCAAATGAAAAGACAGCCTGCCTAAATGGAAAGAGCAAAATCTGCAAGAAATAGTCCCAGGAAGCATGTGCCAATGTAGACCAATTCCATACATGCATTAATGGCTGAGAGAGCTGGTCTGAGGGACCAGGACTAAGGCTGGGCACGGGGGCGGGTCAACCCCTTCTTGAGAATTAGACACTTTTTTTTTATCACAACTCATTTTTTTTTACTATTATTTAAAATCTTATCAAAGGAGAATTAGACACTTATGATGTCCCCAGTACATATGCACAGTGTATCGTGAAGCAAAGATGAACTACACCAGGCTCCAGTCCTAGAAGAGATTGGCAGAACTTTTGAGTGCAGGATGTATTCGAGCCTGCTGGCTGAGACATGGGTCTCGGCTTCTCGAAGGCACTAGAAACCTAGTGGGGAAGGAGAAACCCTAGGTTATCCAAGAGACAGAGGCAGAAGCAGATAAGCCAGAGACCAGATGGAAGATGAAATTGATATTTAAGAAAATTACTTCCTGACTGTGCTGAAAAATTCTCCTTGGATCCAGTCTGAGCAGCCTGGACGTGAAGGCAGATCATGGCCATTATCTGGGGTGGGACAAGTATGGGGCAGGTTTTTTCATTTAACATTATTAGGAAAATACAAAAGAAATTGTTTTTTTCTCCAAACTACTGTCTAAGAAAAAATACAAGTTCAGTACAGCTAAAAGAAATTTCTCATAATACTTGTCATTCAAAGGAGATAAATACTTTTTAAAAATGGTACAAAATGGGACAATTTCTCTTATTATTAGGTGGAAATCTTATTGGCATTTGTGATGTGGCATTAGATATTCACACGGGAAAAAATAAATTCAAAAAAGCAGCATCATATACAACGATATAATGTTTCTCATCTTTCTGGTTAATAGAAAAATATTAATGATACAAATACACTAGAGACTAGAAAGTAAACTTGAATTAATACAAGCAAACATTACAGGGTCGTGTGACATATTCTGGGCAGAGCTTTTCTATAAATTAGGTAAGATGAAAAGTATATACTCAAGAGTGTCAGTATATAGAACAGCATCCTTAAGAAATGCAGAAGATTGAAAATTGAATATTTTAATCATTTGCTATCTATTATCTATTATCATATATAGTATTATCTATTATGCTATTATAATAGTCTATTATGATTTCTTCATAATTTACTATATGATAGTGTTAACAATAAGCATGTAGTATTTAATGAGTGCTTACTAGGAATATATTGAGTAGTTTCACATATTCTTTCTTATTTATTATCAGAATTTCTTCAGACTCCAGCACACCATGAGTTCAAATGGCATCATATTAAAAGTAAAAACCTAGATTTCAGTGGCTCTTACCCCCAGGTGCTGATAAAGGACGTCTACGTGCCTGCCAAAATCTCACTCAGTTATAGCTGAGAGTCTGCAGGTGTTAATTTATGTGTGCTCACATACGAGCCTATACTTGCTGACCATCATATCCACAGGCCGTGGATATACATTGGAAACTATTTATTTCCAGTCACTTCTGGACACCCTGTTACCCTGCCAGACATCCAGAGACATCTCAGTCTCTGCTAGTCATCCTCTAAGTGTCACTATGTCCTCCTTCTGTTAGGTCAGACATCCAGAGTCGTTGCTGAGCACTGCAAATGAAGCGTTGGCACACTTCTGTTGGCAAAGCTGTTCAGGAGTGGGGCGGGGAAGTGGTGTACCAAGTGCTTCCCTCTTCTTATATCCCAGAACATCCCAGCATGTCCCAACACTTTACAAAATTTCTAATGGAAGCGCTCTTTCTGACTTTGGTTTTTAACTTTAATCCCTCCACTCTGATATTTTTATCCTGATATTCCATAAGACTTATACAGGGAGAGCAAGGTGGGGTGGGGAAATTACATCAGATGATCAATTCAAAATGGGATGTCATGTTTAATTTAGGATTGACTATTCTTTCTAATAATCAAGGCTTTCTTAGTGGGTCAAGTTCATTTTATTTAGCTCCTACTTCCCTGAGAATTAGCTCTCCTAAAAATTCTCTCATCCCCTGAGTCAGAAGTTGGTTTTAAGTAACAGAAATTTAATTCAGTGTTGAGCAGGTGGCGGTTAGAGGAGAAACATTATTGGCTCAACCAAATGAAATTCCAGAGGTGGTTTTGTCTTTAGACACAGCTTTGTCCAAGGACTTCAGCGATATCTTCAAGGTCATCTCTCCTTTTCTCCATCTTTCTATTATTCTTTGTTTTGTCTTTGGTCTCAGGCAAGCCAAAAAAACAAACAAACAAACAAAAAAGGATAGCAGGATACCACTTCCCTCTTCTTGGTTCCAGAAAAAGCCATTGGGATGAATGTTATTGCTCCAGCTTGAGTAACTGGGCCCATACCTCAGCCAGCCACTGTGGCCAGGGAGATGGAGTGTTCTGATTGCCAACCCTTGTTACTAAGCAGGGCAAGCCATGTAATTAACATCTCTAGCAGTTATGGGAAGGATAGTTTACCAAAAATAAAATAAGCTGGGCAGTAACAATTGTCCATTAGAGCCCTGTTCTCAACAGATACCTGCGGGGCCGATCTGATCACAAAACATGCTCAGATAAATTGGAACTTCAGCAGTGGGAATGACATGGTTTAAATTCTTCCCTTAGCTCATATGCAAAGAGCCAGGTTTCAGAATTGGGTCTCATTGCTCCAACATCTATGTTCATCTGATCATCTTTTCTGTTTTCCTAATTATAGAGTGTTTTCACATTTCAAAAGAGCATTCCTAGCTATAATTAAGCAGGTGCATCAAGAGAAAATACAGCTTTGGAGAAGTCAGAAAGGCTAAAGTAGAATTCCTCAAAGTATGTTCCACACCATTTGATTCAAAATGATCTGGGGAGCTTATTACTATTTCAGATTGGGGGATCAATTCTGAACTCTTACATCACCATCCCTGGGTTTCTCCTCTGCCCGATATGGCTTGTGCTCATCCACTGTTACTGGGATAGTCCAAAAGGGTGAACCATCTGATAAAATGTTGCCTTCCCTGCTGTGACGAAATTTCCCTTTCCACTAGATATTTGCATCTTTGTTCATACCAACTTGCCCAAAAGTAACAGACAGCCGTGTATTATCAGTGATTTAGCGAGCCATCAGTACAGTGCTAGGTTTTGGCGTACTGCCAATGCTATGGCTCAAATTCCCCATATTTGACCCAACATTCTAGCCAGGGTTTTTTCAGAAACACATGTCAGAGATGTTCTATGTTTGCATGGAACCAAACATGGCACTATTTTCACCACTGAGTTAATACAACACAGAAGCAGTATGTCAGCTCTGCCCTGGCCACCTCTAAAAGTCACCATATTGAGGAAGCTCCTCTGCACCCACTGTGATGGAATATAAAGTCAAAAGCTAAAATAAAAAGAAGGGAGTTGTGTCTCTCCTTAAGAAATTTAAGGCCTTAAAGTGATCTTTAAAAATGCCTATGCTTTTTAGTATAGGAAAGCTGGCAAGAGCAAAATGAGGAACAGTCATGCATCCACAAAGAAGCGCTTGCCCAAGGATCTGCATCCTTGACAGTTATGCACAGTAAGATCTGAGAAACAATTTGAGGCAGTTGTTATCAACCTTTTCAGTATATTGGGGTCACCTGGAAAGGATTAACAAGCAGTGTTGCCTAGATCCCAGCCCCCAAGTTTCTGATGTAATTGGTCTTGGTGCTCCCCAGGTGATTATAATGTGCAGCAGACGTTGAAAACCATTATGATGGGCGCACTATTTTATTGATTAGTGAAAATGCCTACAAAGATATTTTAAAGGCCATTTCTCTTCTTAGGAGAAATAGGAAGAAAGTGTTAATCATATAGCAAAAGAAATTGGCAAGTTTTTTCCAGGAGAAATAATAGTAAATAAGAAAACTCAGAGGCAACCTGAAGACATCAACTCTGAAAAATAGGTTTGGAATACAGAGGGCTGTGATCATGGCAGCATGCAAAATAGGGACTTTTAGGTAAAGGAGAATGAAGAAGTGAAGAACCTTACCACCCAGGATCAGGAAATGGAATTCAACTTGAGAGCCAATTGAGAGCCACCATAGGTATCTGCAAATGGGAGTGGCATGATGAAAAACATGCTTGAAAATGAACATGTCACTAATAGCTGATAAATAAGTGGCAAGCAATAGGATATGGGAGTATATGAGGAAGCCATTTGGTGTAAAACTAATTTGGCCTGACCTTGTTTTTCCAAAAGGGCCTGACATGGCCGTTGAGCATGCATTGTATATCTGCTTTAAGCATTTACTATGTCCCAAAGACAAGAACAAATGCCCTTAAGATAAAGAGGCAACTTGCCCCACATTGGCATTTCCTTAAGGATAAGCATCTCTCCCTAGGCTAGGAATTGATTGCTGCACTCACCCTGTGACCACCCAGCTTGAGACAACAGGCTTGCTACCTGCTGTGTGGATCGCTGTGCCAACTAGGCAATCTCGTGACTGTTGAAAAAGGGACATTCCAACCATATGTGATACAGGCTCTTTGATGGTATATAACCACTCTGTACACCCCACTTCTTTGCTGCCTTTCCTTCCTTGGTATTCCAGGGGAGAACTCTTCATTGGGAGATCCAAAATCAAATTGTACTGATTTCCTACTAGGTGGCAATGGCAATGGAGGAAACAACAGTCATCATTGAGAAATCAGGATTGATAGATTTGGGGATCATGAAATCTTATAAGTAAATAACAGAACTCCAAGTATTGGTCTTTAATTTAAGAGCAGAATTCCACCCCATGGAATAAAGGTGTTCTTTTTCTTTTAGTTTTTATTTTTTAGGAAAGTTACCAAGTCATGAACTCACAAAAAGGGAACTTCATTTGACATATGATATGGGGACATACCTTAGAACCTACTGGAAAAAAGGATGACTTGATGGGCTGGAGCCTCCTAAATCCCTCCTGCTTTTAAAGCTCAGTTGGGCCTGACTGAGACTGCCTACCAGAATTATCCTTGGAGTATCTTTGATGTTGTTTATGTAGAGATCCAAGAACTATCTAATCAGAATCCCCCGTGTTTTGGCTCAGACATCTGTGCATTTTAAAACTGCACAGGCGAGTCATATGAACTACCAGGTAGTGGGACAGTGATGGTTCAAGTGGCAAGTGGGGGGAGCTACTGGCCCAACAAAACAAGCCTCTGGACAAAGTGCTATGAGGTAGGTTAACCCTTAAGAAACATAAGAGAATTTCCTCTTTTCTAGTCCACCTACTTCCTAGAATTATAAAGTATGAATCAAAAGAGCTCTGCATTATATTCCAAAATTATGAATGGCTGAGAACCACTCTATCCCTGGAAGGGGGAGCCTTTTCTGCACTTTTGCCTTCTTCCTGCCCCAGCAAATAGAGGTTTACCTTGACACACAGAAGAGTTTATTTATAACCTATGGGCCTTTAGACATTTAGGCTCAGCCTACTATGAAAAATCTCTGAAACATCTAAAGAAAGTAATTTTTTTACTCTTCTATAATTCAAAAATTGATAACCTTGGGGCCTGCCTGGTGGCATAGTGTTTAAGTTTGCGTGCTCTGCTTCAGTGGCCCTGGGTTCCCAGATTCGGATCCCAGGCATGGACCCACACACTGCTCATCAGGCCATGCTGTGGTAGCATCCCACATACAAAATAGAGGAAGATTGGCAACAGATGTTAGCTCAGGGCCAATCTACCTCATACACACATACAAAAATTGATAACCAATTTGTTTCTCACCTCTCAGGTAGATTAGATGAGGGAATTTTGGTGGCCATGATTCTTTCATAACGGTCCAGAAAACCCATTTCAAACAACCACCGGAAGGCAACCATCATCTCTCTAAAAGTGAGAATAAACACAAGGTTTAATTTGTTCATGTGCAGTGAACAGTTTAGTTTTGAAGGCAGAATCTAATGTGAAGATTTTATTTCTCTCTGGTCATTTTGATCTCCCTAGTTCAAAGATATTACTGAGATAAGGAAGCGTCAAAACCTAGCACCAGGTAATCAGAGTTGAAGGAATATAACTTTGTTTGGGAATTATTGCCTTAAATTTTCTTTGGCTCAAGATAGTAAAGCTTGGACCCCTTTCAGGTTTTCTTCTGAGGTAGCTTGAGCTCAAAACCAAGCCTGTAGGGACTTAGAATGGTCAAAAGCAAAGATTCAATTGGTAATTAGGTGTTTGGGATTCACATCTTTTTTGCCAAATGAGAATAAGAAGGCAAAATCCATTATATTGCTTCCAAGTTTTAAAGGTTAGGTCACTTTGTGATCATGTTTGTGAGATGCCCAAGATCATTATCACCATGAAAAAAGACAACCAGCTCTGAAATAGCTTTGATCAGCAGGAGCACCCACCATGGATCTCTGGAAGCATCCCGGAGACCAGGATGACTTTGAGTGAGAGCTCAGAATTGCTAATTGGCTCACTATTTACTGAGAGATGTGCCCCCTGTTGGAATCTGCACAGGGACTAGTGGGGCTCTTGAACGCATGGCCACCCTTTGTTTTTTTTTAAAATGAAAGTAGTAATTCTGAGAAAGATGATTTCAGAATAGCTGTAAATATCTAAAACTGCAGTTCTGACACCAAGAAATCCATACTGTTTGGTGTTTAGGTTGAAAAGTCAGCTGTCTAGTAACAGTACCTTCTTCACCTATCTCTTTGAATTACTAACATAGACATCCTTTTTCTTCACTCATCCTTTTCCAAAGCTAAACAGACAGCCTCCATAAGAAGTGATACCTCTCTAGAAAATAGTAACTTCAAGGTGCAATATTTTGTCCTTGGAAACAGTAAAAATACATACAAAGAAGAAGCAGGTCAATAACAAGAGAGCCAAGTATCATTTGAAGACTCCAGACTAAAACTTTCACCACTTCTCCTTATTCCAGATCACTGCTGCATGAAGGCAAGCATAGGAAATGAAAAAAGTAAAACTGCCACACAAACTTTGTTTCTAGTGTACCCTAGAAGGGGGAGATGATCAGTGCTGGGTTAGCCCCTGACCTAACTTGGCTCAATCAGGGCCTTCTGTGGGAATTTGGAAGTCAGGCTGGGAGAAAGAATGGCTTAACTGGCTAAATGGAAAGTCAGAAGTTATGAGTTGTTTACAGCAAATCATTCACCGCATTTTTTTGTCTAGGAAAAAACAGGGGAAACCTATCTCAGAGGGATAAACAAAACAAAACAAGCAGACAAGCATAGAGTGACAAGATGTAAAGGAAGAATTGGGAATCTCGGGGGCATTTGCTTACAATTCATTTCTGAGCCCTTGAAAAACCCCTGCCTTAAAATTCATTGAGAGGCCTCTGAATCCTGCTATTAAATATCACCTCCACCTTTTGTAGGTATAAGCTAACAGCAGTAAATTTCCCTGACAGCAATCGGAGTCTTTACTAATGTAACTAGTTAGAAAATATAATGGAAAAAAGATAGTATTGCTAAACACCAAAATGTAAAATCTTTGTTAATAATAAACTTATAATATTATAAATGATATTAGATTTTATATCTAAAAATAGAAATAATTGGTAAAGGATATAGTGGAAGAGATGCATAAATGGAAAGAGAATCTATTCTTAGATGAAAAAGAATCACATAAAGATGTAATGTACAAATGCACTTTGGATCCATTAAGGATTTTTTTCTAACTTGACAAAATGATTTTAAAGTTCTTTTTGAAGAAGGAATTAAGGGGCAGGCCCAGTGGTGCAGCAGTTAAACGCGCACGTTCCACTTCAGCGGCCCGGGGTTTGGTGGTTCAGATCCCTGGTGCGGACATGGCACCACTTGGCATGCCATGCTGTGGTAGGCGTCCCACATAGAAAGTAGAGGAAGGCGGGCATGGATGTTAGCTCAGGGCCAGTCTTCCTCAGCAAAAAGAGGAGGATTGGCAGCACTTAGCTCAGGGCTAATCTTCCTCAAAAAAAGAAAAAAAGAAAAAAAAGAATGAATTAAAAAATCAAAAGGAAAGAATAATAAGGTAACTTCCACTACCTGGTATTGGAATGCATTTTAAAATGACAAATCATTATAGTACTGTGTTTATGTGCAAGAATAGAGAGATCCTTGATGTATTTAGAAAGTCCAAAACAGACCGAACTTTATGTAAGCACTTACTATTTGATTATGAATGATCATTTAATAAATAGGGCTTGGACAAATTATTATTTTTGAAAATATAAGATAAAGATTAAACTATACAACAAAATCAATCCCAAGTAGATTAAATACAGAAATGTAATTAAAAACCACATACACACAAAATAATTAGAATAATGTGTGGGTAGATATTAATTTGATCCCTCACCAATGAAGGCCTTTATAAGTATAAAAAATATATGTATCAAAATACATAAGTATAAAAAACACATGGTATATGTGACTATGTAAAGACTTAAAGTATTTTTATATCAAAAATAAACGAACAAAAATAGATAGATTGGGAAAAATATTTTCAATTTATATAACAAAATAGGTCTTAAGATTATGTCACAAAAGCACTCTTAAAACTGATAAAGGACATGGACTGGCAACTCAAGAGTGAAAAATAAGTAAGAAACATTAACATGAAAATTCACAAACTGTCCAAGAAATATAAATTAAAGCAATGATGAAATTCCATCGACCAAATTTTTTTGTTCATTTATTTGTATTGTAATGATAAAAAGTGTGTTGGTACTTTCATATATTACTGAAGATTAGTAAATATGTACAACCTTTCCATCAAGCTGCTTTCCAGAACATACCAAAAATGCTCAGAGCCTAACTCAGCTGTTTAACTTTGAGAAGTAATTCTATGAAATCATCAGAAATATTCATAAAGATGTAACCATAAGGATAAACACTGCAGAAATTTTTACAACCTGAAATTACTAAGATATACAATAATATGAGGCAATCGATCAAGTAAACTGTTGAATATCATTGCAATGAATACTGAACAACAATTAGATCATCAAAGAATAATAATATGAGGAAAAGCTCACAATATTATAAAAATTATAAATTATAAAATAACATTCATTATAATGTATAATAGTTAAAACTATTAAGTTATTTAAATAAATGACTAGAATTATATAGACCAAAACAGTTTTGGATATATTAGGATGGTGAGATTTTTGTTTTATTCTTTATATTTTTCAAAACTTCCCAAATTTTCCAGAATGAAAAGAAAATCAGAAAAAAAGTATAATCCAGTAAAAAAACTAAATAGTAATAATATAGACAATACAAAACAAAGAAAAAATGAAATAAATAAAGCAGGCAAGAAAAGTCATTCCAGACAGGGGGCCCATATGCAAAAGCACTAGAGTGGAAAAGAGTTTGAGATGTTCTGGGAATGCCAAGTAATTCCACGTGGTTAAGTCACAGGCTATACAAGGGGTAATTCCAAGAGATGCAGTATGAAAAGGAACCTGTCCTCTTGGCAGCAGAGTATATTAGTTTCCTAGTGCTGCTGGAACAAATGATCACAAACTCAGGAGCTTGAAACAATGCAAATTTTTTATTTTACAGTTTTGAGGTCAAAAGTCGGAAATGAATCTCATTGACCCAAAATGAAGGTGTAGGCAGGGCTTGTCTTTCTAGAGGTTCTAGGGGAGAATCCATTGTCTTGCCTTTTCCAGCTTCTAGAGGCTACCCACATTCCTTGGTTTTTGCCCCCATTCCAAAATCTTCAAAGCCAGCAATGGCCAATCAAGTCTTGCTCATGATATCATCCCTCTGGTTCTGACTCTTCTGCCTCTGTCTTCCACATTTATAATGACCCTATGAATACATTGGACCCACTCAGATAATCTCAAATGATCTCTTTATTTTAAGGTCAGCTGATTAGCAACCTAAATTCCACCTGCAGCCTTAATTTCCCCTAGCCACGTAGTATAACATATCCAAAGGTCCTAGGATTAAGACTTGAACATCTTTAGGGTGATAGGCATTATTCTGCCTACCACAAAGTGTTTGCTCTGGAGATATATTGATGGTGGGAAGACCAGTTAATAAAGGTTACTTTAATAACTCAAGGGTAGGTATTTAACTGGCCTGGAGAAAATGTCTTATTGAGACTTGTAGAGTATGAAAGAGTGAAGGGTAAATTGATGTCTTCAAATTCAAGGATCAGAGACTGTCCATCTCACTCCTTTCCACAGATGCAAATCCTGTGCTTCAGGCATTGCCTTCCATATAGTAGAGACCCAAGAGACACTTGCTGAGTCATTGATTGTCCTGGGGAATAATTCATTCCACTACTTTCCTTAGCTTCTAGAGTCAATGATTTCTTCTCAGATTTCCTCAATAGCTACTGTCTAAACTCTTTATTTTAGCACTTGATCAAGCTTTAACATTATTTATTTACTTTGGTTGTATTCTTTATTTTACCAATTAAGTTGACATGTTATTCATTTACTGAGAATTAACTGCAGTATTATCCATGATCTAGTTTATATAAGAGTGGTACTTTGTGAACTACACATTCAAAATCCTGGTTTTTACAAGCAAACTTTTATTATGCTGTATGGGCCCTCCTTGCACATATGGCTGATTATTTTCTGCCATGTAGATAAGACTAAAATATTTATTCCGTTTTTGTCTTGTATTTTTTTTATTGCCTCTGTAGGGAAGGGAGAGAATTTCTCTACCCATTCTAGGTCCTTCTGGCTGGCTACAAATTAAATTCATATGAGACAGAATAACAGGAGAAAATAAAAGAAAGCTTTATAACTGTATACATGGAAGACAGGAAAAACCGAGCAGCTCACCAAAATGGTGGAGACTCTCATCTTAAATACCATCTTCAGCTAAAGACAAAGGAGGATGTTGGGGGTAGGGGGAGTCAGCTATGGGCGATTGCCAGAAAAGTACAGTAAACAAGAGTAAGGTTATTATGCAGATTTAAGTCCTTGCCTTCCTCATTGATAAGAGTTTCAAGAGATAAGGTCATCCCCTCTTCTTCCTGGTACAGAGAGGGAGACATCTTTACAGATGGAGATTTCCCTTACAAATGTAAATGTCTCTTACAACTGTAAATTCTACTTTTCAGAGCTTCTCCCATGTCTGCAATTTTTAAAAGTAACCAATCCAAAATAATCCTCATGCCAAAGGAACACATTTTGGGGTGGCCAATTCTGATCCCCCACATCTCAATGCCAATTCCTATATTATCATAAAGGGATTCATTGAGTGGATTCTGAAGCTACTAGAATAACAAGGATAAAGCTTCTCTGTATATTTCACATGAGCTGATTCCCCCCCTTGAATATCCTATTATATTTTAGGATTTTAAAAAATGGTACAGAGATTCTGCTCTGTCAATTGCTAAAATGGATAGTCCCCTGCTATTTTAAATATAGCTGAACTCAACAAATGAAGTAAAAACAGAGCAGAGCTCAGAAGCTCAGCATCTTAGACACATTATGTGAATATTTAAAATAAGTGGGCTATATGCCATTTGTCGTCATTGGAATTTTAGAATGTATCCTATATTATCTTTGCCTTGAGTATATACATATAATTCAGTCATCATCCATGAGTAATGTTAATGGATTGTACACTCAACCTGTGTCAGGATTAGATATATTCATGACAAAGAAGTAGAGTCAAACTTATAATAAAGCATAGATCTGAGACCGTGCCAAAAGCCTAAGATAGTGTATGATTTTCCCTGTCTAAAAAATAAATAGTAGCAATGGAAGTAATTATGACTACTAGTCCAGAATAAATGTGGGGTCCATTTCAGATTCTGCCAAATACGGAAAGAGGGATTGAACTGGGTCTTTTAGACTAAGGGATGAATGAGTTCTTCAAATGAGGAGTGATACAATTTACAGGATAAAACAGGGCATCTGCTGAAGTCAAGAACAAAATGGTTAAAAAAAAACATGAAAAAGAGAGAAATGTTGAGTACTAAGGAGATGTAAAAAAGAATTATAAAATGTGTTTCAGGTGATGCTGAAATATTTCGTTCTTCTCTGCCTTCCCTTTCCCTCTCTCCCTTACTTCCATGCTTGATGAGAGACGGCCTTTGTGCGAGTCCTTACGCTAAGTGCTGAAGATGAGAGTGTATCTTTGTGGCAACATCACAATTCAATAAATAAAAACAGGCCTTTGATTTTGAAGTATAAATTAGTCTTTGAGTAATAATCTAGGCATAATAGAAGTTTACCCATGAAGTACCTTAAAATCTACATTGATATAATTTCACCTGAAGATGCCTTTTTTATTGATGTAACATTAGTTCATAACATTATATAAATTTCAGTTGTACATCATTCTACTTCAACTTCTGCATACACCACATCGTGTTCACCACCAAAAGTCTACTTTCCATCCATCATTGTACACATGTCTCCTTTTACCCCTTTTGTCCTCCCCCTACTCCCCTTCTTCTCTGCTAACCACCAATCTGTTTGAGATGCCTTTTTAAAAGCCATGCAAAATTGTCCCTGCCCTCTAGGAACTCATATTCTAATGAAGGATGTAATGTAAATGCAAAAACATTTACAATATACTGTAACAACTTTTGAAGAATGATAAAGAGATCAGCAAGTAGACTAAGAAAAGAGAGAAGGAGGGAGGAAAAGCTTTTCAGGTACAGATTATTTCCTGAAACTTTTAAAAATTGGAAATAAAGTTCTAAATGTGTTTAAGGCCAGACTCATGGAAGGCCTTGCATCTATGCTCAAAGTTAAAACTTCTCCTAGCAGTGGTGGAAAGCTTCTATTATAGTTTTTTTAAGCAGGAGAATGACCTGCTCAGTGGTACATGGATGGCAAAATAAAACTGAAGCATTCCAAAGGCAAGGTCTTGTTAAGAGCCACATACTTGAACTTTTCATTTTTTCCTATATCAATTCAGCAAATATTATTAAGCACCTACTGGGTACACAAGTCTGTTATAGGTTTGAGGATTCAGCTCTGAGCAAGTCAGGCACAATCCTGCCTAAATGGAACTTAGAGTCTTCTATGACAGGCTAAAGGCTTTGGAATATATTCTAATTATATTGGGAAGCTTTTAGAGAATTTGATTCTCCTGTGTAACACAATCTTATTTGTATTTACAATGGATTGATTTGGGTGCTATGTAGTTAATGGATGTTACCAAAGGCAAGAGTGAAACAATCAGGAGACTATTGTAATGTTCCAGGTTAGGGATAATAGTATATTGGAGCAAAAAAACAAGATGGAGAGAATTAAACACATTTGAGATATATTGTGGAGGTGGAATGAATAGAAATTTTTAATGTGAAGGAATGATAAGCATAATTTCTAGATATTGTCACTTGAGCAACTGGGTGGATGGTAGTGCCTCTGGTTGAACGACAAGGAGGAGACTGTAGAGACAGCAGGTTGGTCTTGGATAATCAAGAATATGTTAAACTTAAAAATTTTTGAAAATCAAAAAGAAAGCCTTGAAAATAGTAAACATGAAATAGGCAGTTTGGTGTGCAAATGTTTCGTTCAGGGATAAGTCAGGGTTTTAGAGATGTATTTGGAATAAATTGTATTTAAAGTCTTGGGAATTAATAAAAAAATCTGAGTGTATGGATAAAGATGAGAAAGGAGGTCAGGACCATGCCATGGAGCAACCAATTCCATGTGGAAAGGTTGGGTAGAAGAGTCAAAGAAGCTGCCTGTTAGGTAGGAAGAAAGTCTTTTGGAAGCCAAAAGAAGAAAGGATTTCAGAAATGGAAGAGGTGATATTTAGATGAAATGTTGCTAAGTGAGGACCATCAACATGGAGATTGTTGTTGACCTTGATAACAGCTGTTTCAGTGAAGTGATGAGACAGAAAAGCCTTGATGGGGGGATTTGGGAAAGAATGGAAAGTGAGGAGGTTGATACAGTACCTATAGATAATTGTTTTGGTAAAATTTTCTATAAAATGAAAAATGAGGTTGTAGTGGATGGAGGGAGATGGGGATTGATAGGGTGAGACTTTTTAATACGGGAGTCACTAGAGAATATCTGCGTGTTAATAGAATGATCTTCTAGGGAAGGAATAACTGATGATTCAGGAGAAAGAGGACTCACTGCAAGAAGAAAATCTTGTAGAAGACAAGCTGCGAATGAGATCAAGAGATCATGTGGAGGGTGTTGCATTTTGCCAGGCAAGTACAGTGGAAGCAGTGAGGGGCAGTTAAGTTACTGATGGTCAGGGACTTGATATAACGAAGGACTCTTTAAGCTGCATAAGAGGGGAAGTACACTCACTTGAGGGGTGAGTGTGAGGGGTGTGATGGTGGGTACAGAAATATTAATATAATGTAAATAGAGTGGAGGGTTAGGTGTAGTTAAGAAATGACGGTGAGGATACAGAGTGAGCTGGGAGGATTGGTGGTGATGGTAGTCAGGGTTGTAATTAGAAGATTACTACTATGCTGAGTGTTAAGAGAGAGAAATAGTGGGTATTGGAGGAGCATGTAGTCAGGCAGACCTATCCAAGTTTGGAATGTCAAGAAGTTTTCATAGCCTTTAAGTTGAGCCCAATAAGATGTGAAAGAGATAGTTAGGTGGAGAAAAGTGGAAACTTATATTTAGAAAGAAGGTCCTGACCTATTAAACTGTATGGAGAATTGGAGCAGTTAATTAATTAAATTTGTTCATGCAACAAATGTTTGAGTGCCTTCTGTGTTCCAGGCACTAATTTAGAGGGAGGAGATATAGCAATTGGTGATAGATACAGTTCCTGCCTACATGGAGCTTGCATTCTAATGGGAGGAGTGAAAAGAAGTTCTACTAGAAGAATAGAGCAGAGACAGAAAGTGGTACAGCCAAGGATGCAGGGATTGGGGGGGGGGCGACATGGTGGGGCTTGGATGAGGATTTAAGTCTTTATTTTATGGGCAAAGAAAACTCATTGAAGGGATTTGGACAATAAAGGAACAGATTTGCATTTTTCAATTAGTATAAAAATTCTACACGATCATCGTAAAAGAAATTAAAGCAAAGAAGGTTAAACTAAAAAAAAAAAAGATTTCCCCCTTTTCTGGTCATTCAAACACAAAAATACTACTGTTGATATTTCTTTTGTTTCCTTACAGATAGACACATAGACACACATGCATATGTGTATTAGTTTCTTTTACACAAATGTAACCATACAATATATTTTATATATATATGTATAGACTTAACATCTTTTGAGTACTTTTTCATATCAGCACATGTAGATCTACCTCAATTCTTAAAAGAGTTTATGTTATTTCCATGCAGCAATGTTGTCTTATTTAACTTGCCATCTATTATTAGACATCCAGGTTGTTTCCTTTATAAAACCAGGCATTGAATAGATTTGCAAAATTGTAAGTCAAATTGTGCAACACTCTTCTCACTAATTTTATTTTGTTTTGGAAAACAGTTATTTTTCATAAAATGTTATTTATGCTAACATAAATGGGTTGGAAGACAATTACATGAGTCTCTCATGTTTCTACACTTTCTTGCTAGTGAAGGCACTCACCGCCTTTGTTCTGGACTACTTTTTCAAGGATGTTTATATAGTGAACAGCCTGAGAGATAGTGGTAATGTCTCCCTCCAGAGTAAAGGGCAGGTATGCTTACTGCCCATTATAAAAGAATCAGGCTCCTAAGCTCAGGGTTTCTCTCTTGTAACATGACTCACTGCATGTGCTGGTATCACCTGGCCCTCTTCATGATGCCCTGTGGGAATTGGGGCTCAGAGAACCAGTAAAAGAAAATGCTGATACTCTGGCTATTGCTATTGCTGTGAGTTATAACACCCTTTGTCTCTGACCTAGGCATCTCGTTTCTTTTGCCAGCACCCAGGAAACTGTAGCAGGCTATCTTGTAAAATCTCAGACATGTGACTGTTCCAAACAACTTATTTAAAAAAAAATCTCAGTTTTAGTTTTAATACTGTACATATCAATAGATACAGCCCACATAAATAAAACCTTTTTAAGGTCCTCAATCTTTTGTTAAAGTGAAAACATATCCTGATACTAAAAAGTATAAGAACCACTGTTATATAATATTTCATTGTATTAGTTATACTACAATTTATTTATCCATTTACTGATGGACATTGGGTAGTTTTTCATTTTGGCAATTATGAATAAAGTTGCTACAAATATTCTTGCATATGTTTTTTGATGCACCTTTATTTTGAGAAGTTATGTGGGTTTATGCTATTATAAATGGTATCATTTTTAACATTTCACTTTCTAATTTTGCTGATATATAGAAATACAACTGATTTTTATGTATTGACCTTGCATACAGTGATCTTGCCAATACCCTTATTAATTTGATTAGTCTTTCTGTTGATTATTTAAAATTTTCTAAATACACAATGGTATATGAGAATGACAGTTTTATTTCTTCCTTAAAAATTAATATACTTTTACTCATTTTTCTTGCATTTCTTGCTGTCAGGGCCTCACATTCAATGATGAATAGAGATGATTATGGAATACATCCTTTTAGTCCTTATCACAGAATGAAAGCTTTCAACATTTTGCCATTTAGTACAATGTATCTGATAGTTTTGTTTTGTTTTTGTAGAAAATCTTTATCAGATTAAGAAAGTTGTTTCCAATTCCTTGTTTTCTAAGAGCTTTTTTTTGTAAGTCATATTTGGACATTGTATTTTATCAAATGTTTTTCCTACATCTATTGAGATGATCATGTGATTTTATCTTTCATTTTGGTAGTGTGCAAAATGGCACTGATTAATTTTTAAATATGAATCCAATCTTCTATCCTTATAAAGCTACTTGACCATGACACATTTTATTTTATATATCACTGGATTTGGTATGTTAATTTTCATTTAGGGTTTTTATATCTACATTTATAAGCTATGCTTGTAATTTTCCTTTATTGCCAGATCCTCATTAAGTTTTTGAAATGAAAGTTTACATTAAAGTCACAAAACAAGTTGGGAAGTCTTTCCTCATTTTTTGTTCTCTTGAAGAATTTATACAAACTTGACATCATTTTTACTTAAAAGTTCAGGAGAATTTATCTGTGAAGTAATTTGTGCCTGGAGTTTTCTCTGTGAGAAGCTTTTTTTTTCCTTTTTTTGCTTGAGGAAGATTAGTCTTGAGCCAACATCTGTGCCAATCTTCCTCTATTTTGTATGTGGGTTGCCACAGCAGCATGGCTGACAAGTGGTGTAGGTCCACGCCTGGGATCCGAATCCGTGAACCCTGGGCCACTGAAGCAGAGCGTGCTGAACTTAACCCCATGAGAAGCCTTTAATAATAGATTTAATTTATTTACTAAAATGGGGATATTCAGAATTTCTATTTTTTGTTGTTTCGATTTTGGTGATTGTATTTTTTAAGAAACTTTCCATTTCATCTAAGTTTTTAATTTATCATTCCAAAACTAGTCCTATCATCCTATTATTCTCTTTTATGTGTCTGTGTAATCTGCAGTAATTTTTCTTTTCTTATTCCTGATATATGTGTCACTTTTGGATTTAATCTGTCTTGCCAGTGGACTATCAATATCATTAGTCTTTTCAAAGGACGATCTTTTGACTTCATATTCTCTATAATTTTTTATTTTTCTAATTTCTGCTATTATCTTTATCATTTCATTTTTTATTTTACTTTATGTGTAATAAATATGCTCTTCTTTTTCTAATGTCCTGCCACAATTGTTTTCTTAGGCAGAATCCAGTCAGCAAAATAGCAATCACATTAAGCATTTAAAACAGATGGAATTTAACACAAACAACTGTTTATTTCCCATCTTCAGCCCCCAAAACCACTGATGTTTTCCAACACTATAATTCTGATTTGTCATGTCTAGAATTTCATATGAAAGCAATAAATTTCACATAAATGGCATACTCTTTTGTGCCTGGCCTTTCCATTCAGTAAAATGTTTTTCAGATTCATCCATGTTATTATATGTTATCAGTAGTTCTTTCTTATTGCTAAGTACTATTCCATTGTATAGACATACCACAATTTATTTATTCACCTGTTAATGGACATTTGGGTTGTTTCCAGGTTTTGACTATTAGAGATAAAGATTCTATAAACAGCATTATATAAGTCTGTGTTAGACATATATTTTCTTTTTCCCCAGGTAAAAAACTAGATGTGAAATTTCTGGGTCACGTGGAAATTTTTATTGAGATTTTAAATGCAATTCTTAAGAATACCTGCTTAGTTGTAATTGCTCTTTTATTTGGTTAATAGATTAGTGCTTAGCCCTACTTTTCAGTATTAGGCACTTTTTTTTTTTTTACTATAACCTTATAAATAGGTTTGTGGGTTGTTAGGAGATGCTGTATTTAATATCCAGGCTTAAATTCATGGTAGTTAACATTTATTAAGTGCTAACATAGTGACAGCAATATTATAATTATTTTATTTATATTATTTCATTTAATTTTCATAATAATCTAGAATAGTCTGTATATTATTCTCATTTTTCAGATGAGATGTAAAATGAGGCAACATTATGTTAACTGATTTACCCAAAAACACAAAACTAATAAGTTGCAGAGCTAGAATTTGTACTGGGTGAGTTGGCTTCCCAAGTCTACTTCTACTGCCTTAAATATAGAATAAAGGGCAAGTATATACTAGATAGTTGAAACAAGGAAGAAAAGATGCATGTGCTTTCCGCATAAACAGCAGTATCTATTTAAATGAAGTAGATTTCCGATGTGTAATTTTGGTCAGTATATGCAAATTACAGATTAATTAAAGTATGCAGAGCAAAAAGTAGTAAACAAGGTTAGGTATATTTTAAAACTGTAATTATTTTCATATATCTTGTTAGAATCTGATAGTTCCCCCAGCTTAGTAAGACTATTTATTCCATAAATCAGAACTCAAAACTATCTATCTATCTATCTAAATATATACACACCAAATATTGTTTATGAATCTATGTGTTATTTTGGTATTAATTAGAATATCCTTAGTAAACACTGGCAACACATAATTGATTAAATTAAACAAAAAAATGATACACGCCATGCTGTTGGGTTTTCTTCTACTTTGTGCATTTGTGGTTTGTCTGAGCTTCTGTACAATATGTGCCATGGGTTGTACACAATAAATGCCTGAACAGCTGTAACATCTTCACTTCACCTCTCAGCTGTTGGCACCAAGGAATGAATAGAAAATCTATAATGTTACTGTATTAATCATGATGAGACGAAAAGTTCAGTTATATGTTTTTCAGAGAAAAAGTAACAGTTAATATCAGTTTTGTGACTACATGAGTTACCTGTTTATTTAAGGAAATTATTTAAAAAGTTGCTAATAAGATACCTTCAAGAGCCTTATAAAAATAATAATAATATTTTATCTTCTAAACTATAGCAACTATATTACAATCTCTATGTAAACATAAAGTATCTTACTTGGGTACAGTGCTTTCCAATATAACTATCAAAACTCCTATTGATATACTAGATTGCCACTGAGATCATTAAATAATAATTTCCAGGGGAAAATAGCATCTTTACTAGAAAAGTCAAAAATAGTCAGATTCACTACTCAGAGAGACCTATCAGATAGAAGTTTGAAAGAAGAAATATCCCACTTCTCACTGCTACCTGACAAGGGCTGCTTTATACACGGCAGAGGGTGGATGTGCTTTGTAAGAGAGTTAAAACAGAGATATGAACTGCTTAATCAACAAACAAAAATCAAATATTTGTCCACATATTTAGAGACTCAGTACTTGGAATATGAAAAAAATTGTTACATACACCTTTCCTTATATTTATCCAAGGACAGAATACCCTCATATTGGCCATCTCTGATTTTACAACCGTACTAGAGAAAAATCATGAAAATAATAGCCAATTAGGTAAAAAAAAAAAATTACATCCTAGGTTTCGGTACTGACATTTAGTTAATACAAGCTGCACAAATTCTCAGAAATATTAACTGCCTTAAAAATCCTCTTTCTTTTAGACAGATTATAAAAAGGCACATTTACCATTCACAGAAACCATCCTCTCAGGTTGCAAGAAACCCAGGCAAAAGCTATATGGGATGCCATTTACAGAGTGTCATAAAAGTGAAATGTAGCTAATGAGCCCTTCACAATGGTTTGCATCATGCTCATTTCTGACTCTGCCTTTGTGGCAGCTACTGCTCAGAAAAAGTCCATCCATTCCATGGAAATCTGGTTCTCCCTGCTCTGTACCCGTGTTAGAGAACTCAATGGAAATCAAACCTAATCACTTCTGCCAGCCACAGCGCACTTCCCAACACTCTTCACCCACCCCTACATGCTAGCTGGACTCTTTGTTGAATCTCTCAGCCTTCCTCCAATTCAACCACCCTCTAATTGGCTGGCTGGGGATTCCACTGTCACTCAAGCTAAACCCCAGGCTCATTGAGGAAATTGGAAGCTGAGGTTGCAGTTTGAGTTTGGTTGCAAGGGTACGTATTTCCTGGCCTTTTTTTTTTTAACCCCAATGAGTAGCCAGCTAGAAGGTAAGACAATGCATGAAACTGTACCTTAAAATACAGCAGATCTTTTTTTGTGACACATCTAATTGTTTAGTTCCATGCCAGTGGTCAAGAAGGAATTGAAGGCTTGTCTTAACAATTTGCGACAAAAAAGCAAGCCATGACATTGTCTGGAAGCCCCTTTCAACGACCATTAGGTTACCACATTTTAAAATGATGTCCTGGGACTGAAAGATCATTGGTTTTTGGAGGGAATTTAGCAAAATTTTCTGTGAGTACCAATCCAGACAGTACAAGATTTAGTTTTCTGCTTCTAGATTAGGGCTGTTAGCATCAAATTATTTAATTTTTTTTTAATTCACAGAATGTGAACTACTTCTAGATTTTTAGTAGTGTGCCTATGCTAGATAACACACGAGGCATTTTTTCTAGATTATGCTGTGCACATAAAAGGGAGATATTATTAGCTCCGGGTCAATGAGTTTTAATTTTACTGACAGCAAACAAAGGACCAGCTGGTGGGATCTCTGGCTGGGTGATAAGTGGGAGAGGGTTACAAAACATCTGACACAAAGTCCATGCCCTCAAGTAGTGTCCATCTAATGAAGGAGACATTTAGATAGAAAATACAGAGCATCATGTATAAAGTAAGTACCAAATTTGTAACACAACCTACAATCAAGAGTTTTAGAGGCGGGGTGCCAGCCTGGTGGTGCAGCAGTTAAGTGCGCACATTCCACATATCGGCAGCCCGGGGTTCACTGGTTCGGATCCCGGGTGTGGACATGACACTGCTTGGCAAAAGTCATGCTGTGGTAGGTGTTCCACGTATACAGTAGAGGAAGATGGGCATGGATGTTAGCTCAGGGCCAGTCTTCCTCAGCAAAAAGAGGAGGATTGGGAGTAGTTAGCTCAGGGCTAATCTTCCTCAAAAAAAAAAAAAAGAGTTTCAGAGGAGGGGAGAGAAGACTGAGAAAGGTATTTGTCCCACAGTTATCACTCTACTAGCCATTCTCTTCTCTGCCTCTCTGGTCAAAGGTAGGGCAGAAGAAGAAGAAAAAAAATACCTGATAATTGCTGAGCCTTAACCCTCACTGTAACTTTGGAGTGGCTTTGTTCTCCTTCAGCATAAACACAGAGACTGTCCATTACACATCCATTTCTGTAATGAGTGAAATGCAAGCCTGGCCTATCCGAAAACCACAGATTTGCCAAACTGACTTAAACAATGAAAAGCAAGCCACTGTCCATGGTGTATTTAGAATTTGAGTCTAAACAATGGTTGAAATACACATAGCGTAATCTTTTTAGCCTAAATGTAAATTCACTTGAACCAGAAGCAGACTAGAATTTACTCCTGGGGAACCAAGATGGGTTTTTCTTTTTCATTTTTCTTTCTGTTTTTCTTTTTTGTTTGGCTTTGTTTTTGCATTTGCTTATAGTATCTACTTTCCTGTCTTAAAGAGTAAAGATGCTGTTAAGTGTATGCATATGCCTCTTTGTTTTTCGGTCATTCGAATATCCTTCAACTAAACACAACCTGCTCTCTTTTTTATGTGCCTTGTTTTCATTTCCTCTCACATAATCCCCCTATGCTCACTTTTTATTTCCAGTCTTGGTCAATTAAATATCTTAGTAATAATTTCCAAGTGTTGCCTAGTTTTCCCCTTTTGATAATTACTACCTTATTTAACTTTATCATATGTTTGATCCGTTTTGATTCTAACAGACAAAATGCAGGCAACTCTCCCTAATAAAAGACAATATTTGTTACCCCTCAGAGAAAAATAACATTAATGTACATGAACCTTACTTACAATGTTCTCACTTCTGAGAAGCTGTCACTGAGTTAGGTTTTATTCACTTTAGGAATTCAAATTGGTTATCCCTTTAAAATAGAATATCTATCTGAACAGTGGCTACAAGGTACCTACCTAGCTCCTAGGTTCATGTAAACCTATGTAATTGGAATAGGCGCTCATAAGGACAGCGTGGGTCTCATTTTCTCATCTCCAGTTACATAAAATCATTTTGTATCCTTTTGTGTTTTTCTCTTCAAAATAAAATTTTTTAAGAATCTTTGTCTGAAACAAGCAATCTTATGAAATACCCTAAGAAATTTTCCTAAACCTTCATTCTTAAACAATGACGATGATGATAATGTTGATTTAGGGGGTCATCTAGTCCTGAAAAATATGTCCAAGCATAGTACAGGATAGAGGTTTATGTACGATTTGGTTAATGTTTTCAGATTTGTCCCATTCTTAGAAAGCTGTTCCCTTCTCTTGTAGGTAGCTTTCTGAATAATGGTCACTGAAACCCTATATCATAGCTGGAAAAAATATCAGTTCTTGAGGAATGCAAATTTAATTAACAAGTATTTGTTAGTAGGTTTCTTAAATTCCCTGAACATCAATTTACTCATCTCTAAAATGAAAACGTTGAAAAATGTATTTTTAAATTCTACTTTACACATACACAGGCACACCTCATTTTATTGTGCTTTTCACATAGTGCGTTTTTTTCACAAATTGAAGGTTTGTGGCAACCCTGCTTCGAACAAGTCTATCAGCGCCATTTTTCCAACAGCATTTGCTCACTTTGTGTCTCTGTGTCACATTTTTCTAATTCTCACAACATTTCAAACTTTTTCATTATTCTTATATTCATTATGGTGATCTGCGATCAGTGTTTGATGTTACTGTTGTAATTGTTTTGGGGCACCAAGAACGGTGCCCATATAAGACGGCAAACTTAATTAAAAAATACTTTATTGTTACAAAATGCTAACCATGATGTTAGCCTTCAGTGAGTCATAATGTTTTTGCTGGTGGAGGGTCTTGCCTCGACATTGGTGGCTGCGGACTGATCTGGGTGGTGGTTGCTGAAGGGTGGCATGGCTGTGGCAATTTCTTAAAATAAGACAACAAAATGGGAGTTGGTATAATACATCAACATCCATAGGTTGACAATACACACCTGAATTTCTTAAGTAGATCACGATGATGTGATGGTTCCAGCAATACAGGACAATTGAAATGCAAGATACTTGAACTGGATTCTCCCCTCCATTATTGTCTTCTGATATTATTTAAATGATGCTTCATTATTCTTATTGCCCTTCAACTTTGATGTGTAAAGGCATCACAGACTTCAAAAGACCAAAATATAACTGTTGATTCTTGCTGCTCCTACTCATAACAAAAAAACCTGCTGCATGTTAAGTCATACTTAGTTTGACCAACTCTTTCAATTTGCCTAGGACTGAGGAGTTTCCCTGGACACAGAACTTTCAGTGCTAAACCGAGAAAGTCCCATGCATCCCAGAACAAGCAGATCACCCTAAACTATCATCCATGTATCTGTTGAAATTAACACCTAGAAGTCAGCTTTGATTCCTCCTTTCCTTTAATTCTCCAGATCTAAACTATCAGAAGTCTTACAGCCTACACCACGAAAACATCCCCTGGACTCACCACTTATTATTTTTTTTTAAACAAACACACCAGGATGCTCGTTTTTTGTTTTGTTTTGTTTCTTTGCTGAGGAAAATTTGCCCTGAGCTGGGATTCACTGCCAATCTTCTTCTTTTTGTATGTGAGCTGTCACTACAGCATGACCACTGACAGACAAGTGGTGTAGGTCCGTGCCCAGGAACCAATCCCAGGCTGCCAAAGTCAAGCGTGCTGGACTTAACCACGAGGCCACCAGGGCTGGCCCTGGACTCCCCACTTCTTAACTCTCACCTGTAGCCATAACAGGCCAAGCCAGCATCACCCATCCCCTGGGGTACTGCATGACTACTGAAGTGCTCCCTTTCCGGTGTTGCCCATTTACAAAACTCTCTAGCCATGAACACAAGGCCATGCAGGATCTTGTTTCCATTTACTTCTCCAATCTCATCTCCTACTACTCTTGAACCTGCCACTATGATTCAGCCAGGCTGGTTTTGTTCCTTTTCCTTAAACATGCCAAGCTTAATCCTGTCTGGAGGTCTGGCCACTGCTGTTCCCATTGCTTACAGGATTGTTCCCTGCTTTTCCTACAACTCATGATAGTACTTGCCATATATTCTAAGGTTGTATCACCTCCACAAAGAGCCTTCCTTGGCCACCTAATCTAAATTTCCATTCAGTGACTTTCAATCACATCACCATGATCTACTTCTCAGTAGAACAAGTATTACTATCTGATATTTTTTTGTTTATACTTGTTTGTTTATTTTCTATTTGAAAGTTAAATTTTTAGAAATTATGTACGCAATAAGAATGCAACCATTTACAATATATGCAAAAAGTAGATGCAAGGACATACTGAAAACTAATACTAATATGTGTCTTTAGGTGGTAAAATCATGGGTTATTGGTATTTTCTTATTGATGCTTTCTGCATCTTCCATATTTCTATATACTGTGCTTTCATGATTTTACAATTGAAAAATGTTAAAATCAAATTTATCATAAAAGAGCTCCAGCCTTGGGTCTGGCCTCTGCTTCAAAGCCTTGCTGTGTCACCCAGCATGCTTTGGGATGCCATATTCTCTGCTCCTTTGTTTTCCTTCCATACTTCTATCATAGTACTTCTTGGATCATTTACAAGTTTTTCTTTGTCTGTCGCTCTCACCCTCTAGATTCTGAACTTCACTAAGGAACAAAAGGCAAGTTCTGTGTCTTTGAGGTTGTATTCCTGGTATCTACAGCATATATAAACAAATAACCTTGCTCGGCCTTTGAACCTTTCCATTCATACCTGTTCTACACTGCTCTCTAAGCATAATGAAAAAAGGTTTCACACTTCCAATTCCTATGTATACATGTTTGGTTGCATAGTTTTTCTCAAGAATATGAACATATGTCAATAAATTGTCTACACAAGTCCTTTGTAACTTCTCAACCTACCAATTCACTCCTCTCTTAAAGTAAAGCAATCATACACAGCGAACTGCTTGGGATGTTCTGGATTTCCTATATTTTGTTGCATTATCCACATAAATACATCCTAATTGAATTGATTGTGTATTTCAAAATCTTCCCTCTTTAAATTTTGAGGGTGTCCTATTATGATCACTGAACTGAATGACTTCAAATAACATTCATGAATTATCTATGACAAGTGGCTTGACATAGAGGAAAAAATTATGCAGGTGTCAGGCTTCAGAATAGCTTTTGATGATGTACTAAAAGTATTTTTGGTTTAGTGAATTAGAATTACAAGGGTCTTACAGACCTTAAAAGTTATGCATAACTCTCCTACGAGTTAAAAGTACAAGAAAAAGGAGGATCCTTCGGGAATGATTTCAAGTCATAAGGCATCCAGACACAAAATAAGGAATGATTGGATAAGTTGGTCAGCACTGTTCTTAGGATGGGTTCTAGTTGCTAGTGGTAAAAAGTCAAAATGAAATAAAAGACACTTCATATGTACACAAGGAGTTTGATCTTTAGAAGACTAAAAATAGAATCAGATAGTTTTAAGGAGTCTATTAACACAGACAACAAAAATCCACTTGCTGACTGACACCCAAAATTCCTCTAAAAGGATCAAAGCCTTAATTCTAGATTAGGAGGAAAAGCTCTCTGCTCCTAAAGATTGTTACAAGTTGATATAAATACACACTAAGATCAAAATAACTGATATTATAGTCTTTTTTGCAAGCAGTTTATTTTTAAAAATCCATTGGATCCCTGCTTAGACTTTTTTTTTTAATGATATATGTCCATTAAAGAAAGTTTAGAAAAAAGGAAAGAAAATGATTTCTAATCCTACCATGCAAGATTAAAATTTAAAATCTTGGTATATATACTTCAAGAATTAGTATATCTGTCTTTCTGTCCCCGAATTTGTCTCTCTCCTCACTGAGTGTTCACAAGAAATAACACAAAAACTCATGAAAAATCTAATGATGTAGACAGACATAAATCTATCACAAGACAATATTGTAAGTCCTATGATTGTTACATAAATCATTTGCCACTGACTTTGCCATATAGGAAATGCTAAAAAATATTAGCAATTCTAATTATATCACTCTAATTTATACCAAGTGCCATGGATATAAAAGAGAGGTGGACAGTTAAACTTTTCTGGGAAATTTAAGTAAGGTAATATGTGTGTTGGGGCATACAAATGAGTAGGAGCTTCCCAGGTGAAGAGTGGGAGGAAGGCAGTCCAGTAAGAAGCAACACCATTATGAAATGTAGAAGGTTGGGGAGAAGTTAGAACATAGGGCTCTTAAGGGAGAATGGTAGGAGAGAGGGTTACAGATATAGAGAGGAGAGAATTATGCTATGAAGAAATGTGTTTCTATGCATAACTGAGGAGTGTGTGTTTATTCACAAGGAAACTGAGAGCCATTTGAAGACAAGATTAGAAGTTTTTAGAGGATTAATCTGATGAACTTAAATAATTGGACTTAATGTTAAGAAGACAGATAAGTGTCTTAAAACATTTCTATAAAAATTATAGGGCCAGCCCAGTGGCGCAGTGGTTAAGTGCGCATGTTCTGCTTCAGTGGCCCGGGATTTGCCAGTTCGGATCCCGGGTGTGGACATGGCACTGCTTGGCAAGCCATGCTGTAGTAGGCGCCCCACATATAAAGTAGAGGAAGATGGGCACGGATGTTAGCTCAGGATCAGTCTTCCTCAGCAAAAAGAGGAGGATTGGCAGCAGATGTTAGCTCAGGGCTAATCTTCCTCAAAAAAGAAAAATTACAGTTTTTGATATGTCTTCAAAATTTATTTTTTTACTAAGGTTACTTATATTTATCAAGCCTTATATTATCAAATCATTTCTTTCTCATTTTGTATTTGGCTTAATTTTCCACCTACAACCATGAAATCAATATTTTTTCAAATCAAGCATGTATATAAGGCATTAACTAAAAATCATCTTTTAAGACAATACAAAATATTTTATCATTTAGTAGTAAAGAATACTGAGAAAAATTCCAACATTTTTCTATGCTCCAACAAGTTCATTAAAAAAAGACTTGATAAGAAAATAAAAATTAAGCCCTATAAAATCATCCATTCTATGCAATTTTAATTCCCATACTAAAATGGCTCTAATTTAACATTTATGTAAGCTAGTTTTAAATGGTGTCTTTTTTCACAATAGTAATTTTAATTTCCACAGACATAAAAAGGATGAGTATTTTGCCTGAGAAGTCATTCAAGATCTGACATTAGTCCTCAATTTGCCATATTATTGTTTGGAACTTTGAATGAAAGTAAATATGAGATATGATATTATCTGTGTGTGAAGTTTAATCTTACTTGCAAAATAGGAATTGTGCTTATCCCTGAGGGTGATCAATTTTATTCTTTTAGAACAACTATAACAAACATAGGGAAAGCTGAAACACATCTCCAGGTCTCTGCTTGAAGACACTGGAGAAACCAAGCCAGTGAAGACCTCAAGGATTAAGATACTAGAGAGAAGGAAACCAGAATAGCGAGCCTCAAATCCTGTGCTGCATTACCTAACTAAGAAGCCAAGCAGAAAGCAGTGACTGAGAGGAGACGATGAGCAGAGGTTTTAGTGGTCTTACATAGCTAAAGGGGCAAAAACTGAGGTTGTGGCCCACAGAGTATGAGGGGCCCTGGTAAGCACTCTAGACATTCAGTTGTGGTGACCAAAGGATAAAGACTGAAATAGAAATAGATTAGCCTGTACAAATACTGATGCCCTATTATGAATCAGCTCATTCCAAGATAGTTAAGTTTACTTCTCCAAACATTGTGTCTGTCAAAATCTAAAGCAAGTTCCCTCAGAAGGACATAATCCAGTGATTCAAATTATGTTGACACTGTTTTCTCTATAATACTCAGCAATCAATAAAAAATAATCAGGCACATGAAGATAAGACTAAATAAACAAAAATCAAGAGGACAAATAAAAACAGAAGCAGAGGGGCCAGCCTGGTGGCATAGTGGTTGAGTTTACGTGCCCTGGGCCTTGTGCCCTGGGACTTCTGTGCCCTGGGGCTTGTGGGTTTGGATCCCAGGTGTGGACCTACACACTGCTCATCAAGCCATGCTGTGGCAGCCTCCTACATACAAAATAGAGGGCGATTGGCATAGATGTTAGCTCAGGGACAGTCTTCCTCACCAAAAAGAAAAAAAAACAGAAGCAGAGCCCAGGATATCTAGATATTGGAATTGTCAGAGGTAGACTTTAAAGCAACTGTAATTAATATGCTCAAGAAAATAGTTGACAGCATAGAGAATATCAGCAGAGAACAGTAAACTATAAAAAAAAAAAACAATACAACCTCTAGAACTACAAAAGGCAATAGCTGAAATCAAGACTCAATGGATGTGTTTAACAGCACATTAGATTCATTTGATAAAAAAAGGTTTAATGAACTGGAAGATAGATCAATGGAAAAAAATGAATGCTGAAGTATGGAGAGACAAGGGGTAAAAAATACAGATGTGATCATAAGAAATATATGGGACATGGTGAAAAGGTCTAAGGTGGAAGTAATTGAAATCTCAGAAAGAAAAAGAAAGAGACAAAAGCAATATTTTAAGAAATAATGACTGAGAATTTCCCCCAATTCATGAAACACATCAAGTCACAGATTCAAGAAACACTCTAAACACTAAGCAGGAAAAATACAAAGAAAATCACCCCTAGGCATATCATAATAAAACTGCCAAAAAAATCACAAGAGCAACACAAGGGACAAAGATATCTTGCCCTTAAAGGGGCAAAATTAGGACTAACAGCTAATGTCTCACCATTAACAGTCAACGCCAGGAGACAATGGAATGAGTCTTCAAAATATGAACGAAAAAACTGCAAGCAGAGAATTTCATACCCAGAAAAAATACCCTTCAAATATGAAGGTAAAATAAAGACTTTTTCAGAGAAACAAAAACTGACAGGAATCATATCTAGCAGACATGCCACAATGAAAATATTAAGGGAAGTACTTAGGCAGATCAAAATGAAACTATGTGGAATTAGGAAGAAATAAAGAGTACCCAAAAAATTAAATAAATATACATGAATATCCACTGTTTCAAAAATAAAAATAAAGTAAAATAAAATAATGTGCTGTGCTGTCTGAAATATACATAAATTATAAAATTACATAAAAATGGTAACAAAATATGAGAGTGTAGGGAAAGGAGTTAGAGTATTCTAAGGTCTTTATGTCATTCTGGAAATGGTTAAAGTACTAATTTATAGTAGACTCTAATGAATCAATGATTCATATTGTAGTCACTAAAATTAATACTCAAGGAAGTTTAAAATAATGTATAAGCTGATAAAGGGGAAATGGGCTATATTTTAAAACTAAACCAAAAAAGGCAAGAAAGAAATGAAGAAATATTGGGGGAAATTAGAAAGCATATAGTTTTATAGTTGATCCAAACCCAAATATATCAATAACTACATTAATTACAGTGGTTGAATGTGGATTGGGTTGCAGTAGAACAAGTTTGGAAGAAGGAGCAACTGTGGTGGTTTAAGAGAGAGACTGAATACCACAATGTCAGAAAATATTAAGGAAGTGACAGTTCTGAGAGACAAAGCACAAAACAAACCAGTTAGGCAAATGAAGATTTGCTTGGCTGTTTGGGGAAAGGATGGTAATAACACAAAGTAGATATGAGACCTTTAATCCACTTTGAGATCATATATTAGTTTGCTCAGACTGCCATAATAAAATATCATAGACTGTGTAGCTTCAACAACTGAAATGTATTATCTCACAGTTCTGGAGGCTGGAAGTTGAAATCATAGCATTGGCAGGGTTGGTTCCTTCTGAGGGCTGTGAGGGAAGGATCTGTTCCAGGCCCCTCTCCTTGGTTTGTAGATGGCCATCTTCTCCTCGTCTCTTCACATCATCTTCCCTCTATCTGTGTCTGTGTCCCAATTTCCTCTTAGCATAAGGACATCAGTCATATTTGACTAGGGCCCACCATAATATCCTCATTTTAACTTGCTTTTCTTTGTAAAAACCTTATCTCCAAATAAAGTCACATTGTGAGGCGCTGGAGGGGACACAATTCAATCCATAACAAAATATTTATCATTAATGTAGTGGTTTGAAAACAAAATGTGTTTGAAATGCTAAACAAGCCTATAGAAAATGTTAGTAAAAATATTAAAATGTGAATAGAGATATATAATTCCTGTTGTACTTGGGAGTGAGCAGAATCTGCCATCATCAGCAGTGAATCAGTTTAAGGGCCTTTTATTTGTGTATGATTCTGGGTTCCACACATAGAAAAGGTTTCAAAATCTTGTAGAGGATCAGTTCAGAGTCCGTAGTAGAATTAAAGTGTTAGTGGGATATCAGTTAATATCATTCCCAAAGAACAAAAGATATGAATTAGTTCAATTGTTTAATGAAAGGGTTTATTGCATTTGACACACCACATATTTATTTATTTTTCTGTCATTCCCACTAGAACATAAACTCCAGGAGGACAGGGACTATATCATTCTTATTCACTCTTCTCTATGTAGTCCAAAGAGTCCCTGAAGTGTAATAAACATTCAACAAATATTGTTGAATATGTAAAAAGTAAATTCAACTATATAATTTATTTTTAACTAAGCACTATTGAGTCCTACATACACTGAAATAATTAGGTTTACATTGTTTTTACTTCCTATCTTAGCTGAGAAACCCTTGCTAGAGGTGCCAGCTTTGCCTTATTCTAGCTCTTCTCTTGTGCTTGAATCCTAATGGATACATCTAATCTAGAATTCATTCCCAAGCTCCAGAAATCTGTATTCACTGTTTACTGACTTTGCCTCTTCTACAGACTCCACAAATTACTAAAGCCCAAACCCCAGAATCATTGTTTAGTCATTGCCCTCATGTTCTTCTTCCTCAGCCTTATCTCCTGACTTTCATGCTGTCCAGTTTTAGATCTTTGCCTAGATATCTTTCTTCCCCCATCCAAATCCCAAGTTCATTTATCATTTGAAGATACTAGTGTTGCCTTTAAATGGGAGCATCATGTCTTTGGGTGGTATGGCGGCCATGGTGACACATATGAAAGTGTTGAGGATGGAGAAGATATAATATTGATTCTATGCCTATAAAAATAATGATTTTCCCAGAGACTGAGTATTACCTAAAACTAAATATTCACCTTCCCTTCCTTTGTCTCTTGTGACCATATGATAGATTTAAATAATTTTGGTGAGGTTGAGCCAAAACTGGCAGTTAATTAGTTTTAGTTACTGTGTACCAAATGGGTGATAGGCTCGTTATATTTCTGTAGAATGTGGTTCTTAAGTGATCCTGGAACTCCAGAAACCTACTAATCAGTACTGTCTAGCTTCATTTTGTCCAAATAAGTATGATTTTTTAAAAAGAGAAATCCCAGTTGGAAATTCACTTGATATATCTACTTCCAAATACTAATAAAGCACGGGTAGATTGTAAGTCTCCTATTTTTTTTTTATCAGCCCTTAATGCTAGTAAAACCTTTTAGAGCACCTCAATATATGTATAGCTATTTATTTCTATTTTATATACACATAGTAATGTAATAATATATGATTTTTAAAAAACACCAAAATAGAAATGGAAAAGAAGGTAATTATAAACTAAATATTATTTTAAATAATTTTATTTGTCATTAATGTACATAAAACCTTTTTCTTTACAATTATAGAGGTTTGTTTTCATGTTCTAGATGTTTAGCTTTTTAATGTTTTACAGTTTTTTTATGGCTTCAAACATCTATTAGTTAATATCTCAAGGCAAATTATACATTCAGGTCAAAGTTCACTGTAAACAATAATGAATGTAAATTCATTCTTCTAATAGTGTTCTCCATGATTTATATTGTTTAAACAGGAATTAGGGTGTGCTGGCTACAGAATGCTAGTGAAGGAGACTGTTACTTCATAGAAGGTGATCAGAAAACCCCTCACTGATGAGGTAAGAGTCAAAAAGTGACCTGAAGGAAGTGTGGCAGAAATGCCAAGTGGATATCTGGGTGTTCCAGGCATAGGGAAATCAGGTACAGAACTCCTGCGAAATGTGTTCAGATGAGAGCAAGCACACCAGTGGTGGAGGTAGTGGAGGGAGCAAGGTTGGTGGTAGCAGGATGATCGCAGATAGGAGAAGACTAGATCATGAGCATCCCCTTGGCCATCGCAAGAGGGAGTGTTTTTGGTGAGGAAGATTGGCCCTGAGCTAACATCTGTTGCCCATCTTTCTCTTTTTGCTTAAGGAAGATTGTTGCTGAGCTAACATCTGTGCCAATCTTCCTCTATTTTGTATGTGGGATGCTGCTACAGCATGGCTGCCAACAGTCGTGTATGTCTGTGCCCAGGATCTGAACCAGTGAACCCTGGGCTGCTGAAGCGTAGCACGCGAACTTAATCACTATGCCACTGGGCTGGCCCCAAGAGATTTGTATTTAGCTCAGTGAGACGGAAAAGCCACTGGAGGATAAAGAGAAAAAGAGTGACGCAATCAAAAGGATTGACATGTTTTAAAAGTATTACTTTGGCCTCTTAAATCATAAATAAGTCGTATTTGGACAGGGGGCTTATTAGCAAGGAGACCATTTCAGAAACTGTTATGATCTTTGTGAGAGATGGTGATGACTGGGACTAGGGTGGCAGCAGTGGAAGTGGTGAGAAATGGTTGAATTCTGGATATATTTGAAGGTAGAACCAACAGTATTTGCTGTGGAGTTGGGAGAGAAAGAGGGAACATCAAAAACATCTCTAAGATTTGGGGCCAAAGCAACTAAAATTGAGATTGGGAAGAGCACATTTTGGGGAAGTGGGGAAAGTTGTCAGGGAGGTTGGAGGAAGAGTGGTTTGGAAGCACCAGGGAGGAACAAGGAGTGTGCCCGTCTCTAGGGCCATGGTACAAGCATCTCTAAGATTGTGGCACAAGCGAGGGATTTGTGAAATAACAGAGCCAGTAAAGAAGGAAGCTACAGAGGAAGGAGTGTTCTCAGGGAAAGTCAGGTTTAGAATAGAGTAAGAAGACAAAGGGAAAATTTTAAGAAGAGATATAGGATATAGGGAGTTATGACATATGGAATTTTGCTAATGGGAATAACATGAGATCCAGAGACCAGCGGAAAGGTTTGGAGGAGGTGGGTATTGGGATATGGAGATAGAGCAGGGGAGGTAGAGAGACACGTTGGGGTGAGAGTCAGAGTACGGAGGGATAACTTTGCTTCTTGGGTCACTGCTATAAAGAAAAGGAAGGGCATAATCTACACAGAATTCGAAATATATTATGATGTACATCTGAAAAAAAAAGAAAAGGAAGGGCATCATATCATAATCCCTAATGACTGAATATTTTAGTAATTGATATTATAATTATGATAATGTCATTTGATTAAAATATATGATTTTTCAAACATAAATCAATTTCCAAAGAACTACTGAGAATGAACCATGTGAAGAAGTCCAATGCTAGGGATAAGAATACCAAAACACAGACCCTCACCTTCAAGAAAATCATGATTTAGTTGGAGATTTAAGCCAAATACATGAGAATTTTTATAAATGCACTATTTTATAATAGTGAAAAATAATAAGATTGTTATAAGGCTATATTTAAACAAGTACCAAATGTGTGGTATATTTAAAAAGCTACAAGTTTGGTGGAGAGATAAGTAACTGTTGTCTGGGGTGGCCTGAGGAGGTATCTAGAAAATAGTAAAGAATGAGCAGAAGGAAGGGGGAGAAAGAATTCCAGGCAAAAAGAAGGATAAAAATTTAAGGAGCTTTTCTGAGTTTTTAGGTAGATATTCTTCCTTCTATCTAAAGCATAAATTCTACATAAATATTGAAATATTTCATTAGTGAGATTATTAATTATTGGATGATTATATTCCTTTTCAAGTCTATTAACCAGCTTGTCTCTACTGACATAGCAATACATTTTTATTTTTAATTATGCTACTGACATAAAAAAATCAGAAAGCAAAAAGAGCAGATGTGTATTCCACGGGATTTAAAGATTAATCTATCCTCCATTGCACCCACTTAGTTTCAGGCAGGAAGAAACACACACTAATGAGTCAGATGATTACCAGCATTGAGTTTATTTAGAGGAATTCCATGTGTGAGGGTAGGCTTGGAGTCAGTACACCCAGAAATGGAAATGTGAATGCACTCTTTCTACATTATTACAATAAAGACATGCTGACACTACTTTGCACATCTTAAATTTATCAGTCGTCATTGTTCTAAAGTGCAGCTTCAATCTAGATGCTGTCCTAACAGGGACTAATCTTATAGGTGTTGTTCCGCTGCCCACACGGCAGAGGTACATACTATAAAAAGCTGAAATTGAAATAATGCCATGTACTTGGAAAGTCTATGACAAGAATTCTACTGCCATCAAGAGCATCTTTCCTTCATAGCAGGTCAAATATGTTTCTAATTCAATTTGTGAAAAGCTAAATCTATGTTGGAGAAATAGCCATACTAGCTCCCCAAAGCGCTATGAAATAGTCTCTCTTCACTAGTTGCAATTTGTTTCACAAGAATTATTTGATTTTAGAAATAAACTGAACAATTCACTACAACGATTGATGCTGTTGACCATTAATTTGCTATACCTATTAGCAGGAGACATGCATACTAATCAGCTACTACAAAAATAAAGAAAACCTCTCCTCTTCATGTTCTTAAATATTCTTAAATTTCTTCAAATATTAACTTGCTTGATTATTTTGTTTCAATGAAACATTTAGTACAAGTTAATGATTCTGTTTTCAAATATGTTTATTTTTGTTTGAATTTTTAAACCACATCTTAAAATGCTGTTTTAATTTCTGTCTTTTCTCCAAATGGTTGCCTTGTCCCTCGTTAGGAAACCTGCTGATTTCAAAAATGTTTGAGATACTTAATCATCTGAAAGGGATTTGAAAGTTCCATTTCTCTCAGCATTTAATTATAGCCCGTCTTAGGTAACACTCACTCCTGTACAGTTACACTGAAAAATCATTAACCTTCCCAGAGTGAATCGAATAAACCCCAAATCAAATCTTTACTTGGGCACTGAATCCTTAAAGAATATAGAACCACAGAGTTCACAGAAGCTACTCCATGGCTTATACTGCTAGGTGATTCTGAGTATATTTACAGATGTTGACATTTGTCTGAGGATATAGATTATTTAAGATTTTTGAGGTTAGTGACTGTGTTCTCTCTAATAATTGTGCAAACAGTCAAATCCATTAACAAACAAAAGAGTTACCTACAGGATTTTTCTTGTCAAAACTTATAAATAAGCTATTTCTCTAGTTGTTAAGAGGGTGGACACTGGAATTCAGATACGTGGGTTCAAATGCTGTTTGTCTTTAAGAAAGCTAACTAACCTCTCTGGGCCTGTTTTCTTTTCTTCTTTTTTTTTTGTAATCCTTAAAACAGTAATCTTAACTTCTATTTCATAGTTGTTGAAAGAATTAAATAATTGCCTATCACCCATTTGGTACATAGTAACTAAAACTAATTAACTGCTAGTTTTGGCTCAACCTCACCAAAATTATTTAAATCTATCATATGGTTACAAGAGACAAAGGAAGGGAAGGTGAATATTTAGTTTTAGGTAATACTCAGTCTCTGGGAAAATCATTATTTTTATAGGCATAGAATCAATATTATATCTTCTCCATCCTCAACACTTTCATATGTGTCACCATGGCCGCCATACCACCCAAAGACATGATGCTCCCATTTAAAGGCAACACTAGTATCTTCAAATGATAAATGAACTTGGGATTTGGATGGGGGAAGAAAGATATCTAGGCAAAGATCTAAAACTGGACAGCATGAAAGTCAGGAGATAAGGCTGAGGAAGAAGAACATGAGGGCAATGACTAAACGATGATTCTGGGGTTTGGGCTTTAGTAATTTGTGGAGTCTGTAGAAGAGGCAAAGTCAGTAAACGGTGAATGCAGATGTCTGGAGCTTGGGAATGAATTCTAGATTAGATCTACTCATTAGAATTTCAACACCATTTAGGAACTAGTTGAAGCCATGTGTATGGATGAGATTTCCCTGCAAGAAGACACAGGATGAATGCATAGGATCTGGGCAATGTCTATAAAAAGAACTTTACCTTAGGGGCACTGATATTTAAGCAGAGTTACAGGAAGAGAAATTCACATTGGGAAATAAAATAATTGGCAGATAGATATGAAGAAAACAAATATGAGTACTATCAGAAATCTGAGAAAGAAAGAAATAAGAACAGAAAAATGGTCATTGGATTTAGTGATTTGTTGCTTATATTTTAAGAAAGTTGAGAACAAAAGTCATCTTTCTTTTGGTGAAGAATAAATTAGTAACTGAGACAATAAGTATAACCTATTTCATAATGAGAAGGAAGGAGGGAAGTTGGGCACTAGTTATTGTGGGACATAGACTCTTGATTTGCTATTTTCTGAATATGTCTTAAGCAGAGAAAACATTCAGTATAGAGACAGAAATTAGATACAAGGGAGAGGATGGCAGATACGAGAGGGGAATGGAGATGATTCCTGAAGAGATGGAATGGATTGAAATCTAATACTTAGTGTGATTTCCTTTGAACTCCAAGGAAGAACAAAGAAAATCTCTCATTAATGCAGATTTAAATGCTGTCAGAGAGACACAACATAGCTTCTGGTGATTTGCTAGAAGTCACACTCTGTTAAGTATAGATTATACAATAAATTCATGACTTTCAGTGCTGATCATTCCGTTACTCTGCCAACTGAAGAGACAACATGCAAAACTGTTAAATTCCATCTACCAGAAAATTGGGGGTGAAGCAGAAGTGATAAAACTCTGAAAGTGATTGGATCAGAGGAGAATTTCCAACTGAAATTAAAGGAATGTGCTGAGCCTGAAATGAGCTACAGACCACAGAAGACAGCTTCTGGAAAGCTCGAGGTTAAAGCCACTCTGATGCATTGGCTGGAGATTACAAACATAAGGTACATACTAAAGGATAAAAGATATCTGGGAAAGTAAAAGCTCAAAATATGTTGAATTTATAATACTAGCTGCAAGAAAGAGGACTCTATGAATCCAGAACAGAACATGGTGTCTGGAAGCAGGCGATTTTATCTGAGAATGTAGAATCCCTCAACATTTATTTTGATTGAATCTTTGCTATCAAGGACCATGATCTTCAAACTAAAAAGAAAAAAACAAACAGGGTCCAGAGATATCTGAAGTCCGGGGGAGGTGGCAAGATAAGAGAGAACAAGTTCAACTCTCAAAGGATACATAAACAATTCCCAGAGCACAGAAAGAACTAGCAAACCTAGCAGATGCAATTTTTGAAACTGCTCTTTATCTTTAATAGAAAAATGGGAGAAGTGCCAGGAAACATGAAAAAAAATCACCTTAATTTTCAGAAAAAAGATATCATGAATTCTAGGAAACATAATGCCAGGTTAGGAATCATAATGCCAAAGGCAAAAATACTAGGATATATCATTATATAGATAATTTGTACTTATGAGAGATCAAAGAAGGAAAAAGTGATCATTCACAGCTTGTGAGGATATCTACAAAGACTCTTTGGATGATCTGTCTTCTGAAGATTGGGGACATTTTAACAGATAGAAAGGAAGAGGGATTGGAGCAGGGGCAGTGGGTAGGGAAAGTCAGACAATGGGCGTAGCATTGCAGAGAAAGAAGCAAGACTGTACTTGTTGTGTATGGAAAAAAGAAATGGTATAAATATGGTGGAACAGAAAGTAAATCTGGAGTTAAATGTAGTAAGTGGGTATATTACGCTTTTTCTGCTAACAATAGTGTTAGCAAATGATAGGTTAACTTAGTATTTCAAAGACTGTCACCAATCAATACTAATTTCCCTTATTTTCTGGATGTTGTCACCTGCCACCCTTCTTAAGACTAAACGCAGAACGAAGTATGGCAATTTTATTTATGTGAGAATAAACTCATTCTATTGCCTTGAGGGTCCACAGTAAAGCAAACAATGTATTTTTCTGGGCAGTTGAAAAAAAACACTAGTACATTCCAATGGCAATATTCCAGCAGATGCACTGGTAGATATTTTACCAGCTCTGGCAGTAAATTAAGCAATGACATTGATCATCGAGATGGAAAATGCAATCAAAACTGCACACTGATCTCAAATTTTAAAGCACATGTGCACAAATTGGATTTTTGGATACTAGCAAAGGATGCATGTTAAAGACTGACTTAAATGTAGATGAGTGGTGTCTGGTTTTGATACTGAAGATCATTTCTGGTTTCCAACTAGGGATTCCTAAGTCTGAATCAGATTCTGCCTTCAGGTTACTCATCTTTAAAATGGGAATGACTTGCACAATTGTGATATTATCAGAAGGAATTTTTATAGAACGTAAAAGTGCATGGTACACAGTAGGTGTGCGATAAATAAAAACCCTCATTTTATCTTGACTTGTTTTATATTAGTGAGGATATTTCTTGACCTACTTTTATAACAGACATATTGTCTAAATGCTTATTTAAATATTTGAAGTTTTTGGAAAACTTATTACATATAAACTTCAAGTCCGTCAATATCATTTTGTTGTGAAATACTGATTTTTCCCCCAAAATAAAATTAATTCTCTCACAAGGGCTTCTGTTCTGTCTTCAGTGCAACCCATTTCTTCACAAGCAACTCAGCTTCTATTTGCAGGGAATTTGTCACCTAATCAAGTATTGACACAGAAAATGTATTCCTGTCCTAACCCAAGCAATAAACAGCTGACACAAAGAGCTTCAATATTTGTGCACCAAGTGTTATAGAGATGATTTGTGATGACACAAAAGTGTAGTTTTCATCTTTCTGAAAGCATTTCCTTGGCTTTCTGCTGAAAGAGGGGAAAAATCTGCCATCACTCCTTTCTATTTAGACACCTGAATTTCATTGAGAAGGAGACTTGGTGACAGAGTGACATGATTACATGCTGCCTAGTGCCTTTGCTGAGCAGGGGGGTACCAAGGCAGATTGAGATAGGAAAGAATGTGAAAAACGAGGAGTGAGTTCATGCATTTGATATTTGTTTATTCTCTTAATCAAAATGATTCTATTTAGTTAGGAAAAGACACATTGCTTTCTTACGCATCTTTCACACGGCCATATTTTAACCCCCAATTAGTTGAAGTCTCCCTTGTTTTCCCTAATGCCCAGCCAGCTGGTTTCAGAGCATAACACAGGCCTGATGCCAAGTCCTGGAGTATCTGGCACCTACAGGTATAATGACCTGCCTGTGGCCGCAGGTCACCTACATCCAGAAGGCAGGAGTAACAATTTGATTTTTATAACTCTTGTCATTACAATGAAGCCGACTCACAGCCCTCATGGCATCCATTTCCTGTCACTAGGAGAGGGAATTGGTGACCTTTTTTTACCATGTCAGTTTACTTGCCAATGAAAACAGGTTTTCCTGAAGCAGCCAATAACCTCGAGGCACCTGTATGGGACAAATTTCTTCAAAATACGGACGTGATTTCTTCTCAAGCTGTTGAAACAGTGCTACCTTAGGCCAGAGGAAACTTGGAATGCAAGCCAATTAACAAAGACAGACTCAGGGCATAACCTTCAAGTACAGAGAGCTCATTTTACAAATAAGATTTCTCCCAAGGCTTTTAGGTACAGAACAGCTACAGTTTCGCCTGGTTCATACAAATCTCCTCACTCCTATATATTCCCCAGTTTTCCTTAAGAAATAGATAAAGGGAAGTACCCATCCCAACAAAACGCTCCTAGCAGTCCAGAGTATGGAAGAAATGAACAGCAAAATGTAGTCATCCATCAATAACAACCACCACTGTGCTACTTTTAGCATCTTTGGAAGCCAGGAGCTAGAATGGCAGTCCCACACAGAACTCCCACATGCATAGCCAGCTCCAACCTACGCAGTAAAATCAAGAAGCTTTTCTTCTTGGCTGATCATTTAACATTTCCAAAGTCTTTTGAAGAATATCAAACAAGTTGAGTAAGTAACATTTTCATTAATATCGTTGATCTCCTACAACTCTAAACACAGACACTGAATAAATCAAACCCCAAAGTCCTTTAGCACCAAAGTAATGTTTTTTATTTGAGATATTTTACTCTTCTTTGAAAATGGAAATAATCCAACAAATGGAACATAGATCTAAACTGTAAGGGATACAATAACTAATATATATATATATTTGCTATTTCCTCGGGGGAATATGTATCAATTTACTTCTCCAAATCTAAAGCAAAACTGTTAAGGGTTTTGGTATTGGTTTTTTGCTTTTCAGTGGCTATTTAATTAATCTCTATGTTTAGGAATAAAGGCTTCAATATTATAACAGAGTCTACATAGTTACTCTGCTTCCTCCAAATACAATTGGACTTAAAGCAAGTTTGTGGTTAAAAGCATCAGTCTCTGCCTAAGAGAGTCATTCTACATTTAACACACAAAAAACTCAGGTACAAGGAAGGCAAATGTGTATTCCTCTCCATTTTGACTGGTTTCTGAAAATTCAGGTTTCTGTTTCTCTGTGTGTTCACTCTCTTATATATTGTGTAACTTAGCTCCCTGGAAATAACTTTAATAGACACAACTCAGACCCTGCAAACAGTGACCCAATACCTTGGGAATAGGCATCAGGCCAGACTGACAGATGGATATCAGTTTGATGAGAAAGATGCTAGGCTATGTTGGGTTAGGGTGGCACCAGCCAAATTCTTCTTTGAAACCACTCAAAGGGAAGCCTGTGAACACGTGCAAGGTTTTATACATAAAGAGATTTTCCATTTAGGCTATTCCAGTGTTATCTTAAATAGAAGACTCAGAAGTAAATTTACTTGCCCTGGTTTGTTGATTTACTTCTTTCTTAGATTTTGAATTTATGCAGTTATCCAAACACAACAGGAAATGGTTTTATATTCCTGAAATTCATGGAAGGCACTCAGAAACTGCATCCAAAAGGCTTCTGTCCTCCTGTGCAAGCTTCTAGCCAAAACAGGAAAACAATTGCTCAGGATTGTTTTTACTAGATGCTGAAGCTTGCTAAGGAATTGCGAAATGTATTTTTACCCCTTCTTATCCTTGATTGAAGCTGCTGTACAAACCAAGTGAAGATGAAATATCACCTTCTTTGATTATCACTAAATAGTTCACAAATTAACACTAAACTGCAAATGAGGGGATAATGTGTCTTTTTGAGAAAACCAGATGCTTTCTGTTCTAAAGTACGTGCGATAACAGGGTGGAATAGTTAATGTACAATGCATGCCATCTGCTGACTAATACAGAGTATTTACAAGGGTAAATACTTGCAATAACTGTGTTTGGTAAATGATTATCTGACTTAATACAACTACATTTAAATTACACATTGGATCTTGCCGATTTTTTTTAACTTTACCAGCCATGATTTGGCATTCCATCTAATTAGAAAAAATAATAATAATAGGTAACTGGTCTAAGGTTAAATTCCATGGTAAGTTTTCAAATTGCCACTCAGACATGCAATAAATAAGTCATGAATAAATCTGAATGCTTCTCCCTTCATCCATGTCAATTAAAGGAATAAAATATATTTCTTAAAACCCCATAGTGAGAACCATGAATCTCTGAGCTTTTCCTGGTCCTGATGTATGCTTTGTACAAATCAGTTTGAATTAGATGTAAACATAATTGAGGAAACGTAATTTGTTATGTCTTTGTTTAGCCACAGTAACACAAATGATTTTTAGATATTGTGTATAATTCATATTGAGTGGAAACAGTCCAAAAGAATGATAAAGATTACCTATCTCTGTTTTGTTAATTTAATAGTTAAATCACAACAACTGGAATGTGTTAAAATGTAAATCCATTTAGCAGTTCAAAGCACATTTGCAGGTTGTAATTTCGTGGACATAATAATTTCTATCATTAATGATAAATAGAATAACAGAATATTAATTTCCGTCTTTTCCTAACCTGAAATTTCACCTGTAATGATAATAGCCTCTGATGTACTGCGGCAGATAGTTCACACTTTGATTTTCTAAGTTCAAACATCATTTTCAATGTCATGAAAACATTATCGCCAACTTCATTTGATTATTACATATGCTAATAGATTCTAATACAATCACCTTCATTTAGGTACTTTTTTCATTGACATTGTGAATATTTCCTTTGTAAGACTCACGCAGAAAGCAAGTATAAAGCAGGAAGAAACTTAAAGTAATTTGAGTCTTGAAATAAGGGAATCTTACTTTGTCAACAATTAAACACCTTTTTACCTGAGTCTTCACAATGCAGAATACTAGAGTATTGTATTTGGCTTGAGGAGTCAGAAGATAAAAGTTTCAGGTTGCCTGAGTGGCTAGAAATTGACAGAATTTCCAGAAAAGAGCCAAAGAGAAGGGAGCTTCAAAATCTGAATATAAACTCTGTTCAAACACTTGGCTGACCTTCAGACTATGCATGTGCATGGAAGACTCCAGGAGCAACATATGGAAAGCTGAAATAATTGGACAGAGATTTTAACTGCTGCCTATTTCAGGGAAGACAGAGTTTGAGTAGAGCAAAGGTAACTGCCTACTACAACAAAATCAACACTGATCAGAGGAAGAAAACAGAATCTAGAGTCTCTAATAGTATATAATCCAAAATATCTACTAAAGAATCAAAATTTATTAGACATGAAACAGTGAAAAGTAACTTATGTTCAAGAATATAAGCAGTCAATAGAAATCAACACTGAAATGACCCAGATAATGGAATTAGCAAGCAAAGATCAGCTATTAGCAATTTGTTCAACTACTTAAAGAAAAACTGTGGTCAGAATGAGTACACTATTGGGAAATGTCACGAGAGAAATGGAAGTTTTTTTTTTAAAAAAAGGACCAAATAGAAAGCCTGGAAATAAAAAGAAGAATATCTGAATGTAAAAATTCAGTGGATGGCCTTAACAGGAGATTGGAAAAGAACAGAAAGGTTTCAGTGAACTTGAAATTAGATCAATAGGAATTATCTACTCAGGAGAAAAGGAAAAAAAATATATTGAGAAAACAAAATAGAGACTCAGTGACCTGTGGACAATTTTAAGCAGTCTAAGATATAAGTAATTGGTGCCTTAGAAAAGAATAGAATGAGAGAATGAGAGAGAAAAAAATCTGAAAAACAAATGGCCAAATTTTTGTGAATTTGGTGAGAATTATTCACTTACAGACTCAAGAGGCCCAGAAAACCCAAAGCAGGATAATATGAAGAAAAATATGGCTAGAAACATCATAGTCAAACTTCAGAAGCCAAACATAAATAGAACATTTTAAAGTAGATGAGGGAAAAAGCCAACACATTACAGAGAGGGGAAAATTAATATGAATGACGACTAAGTTCTCATCAAAGGAGGCTAGATGTCATATTTAAATTGGTGAAAAGGAAAAAAAATCTATTAACCCAGAATTCTATATCCAGTGAAAATATCCTCCAGAAATGAAGCTGAAATAAAGGTATTCTTAAAAAATAGACCTGAATTACAAAAAAAAGCTGAAAGTACTTCTTCAACCTAAAGGAAAATTATACCATAAAAATCTAGGTGTTAAGGATGAAATGAAGAGCATCAGAGAAGAATATCTGGGCAAATGTAAAGCACAACCTTTTAGTGCCATAGATTTTATTTTCTTAAATTTGTTTAATAGACCTATGACTGTTTAAATCAAAATATAAAACATTAATTGTGAGTTTCATAGAAATGTCATAGAAAAATATGACATAAACAAAAACAACAGTAGGTGCCAATGGAGTTATGAAGGTGCAATGTCCTTATCCTTTTTGTGAAATAGTAAAATGTTATTTGAATTTTGCCTGTGATAACTTAAAGATGTATATTGTAATCTCTAGATCAACCACTAAACTAGCAAAAGAGATATAGCTAAACGTCTAAATGTTAGGTACAGCTAAAATGTCAATACAGGAAGCAAAATAAAATCTTTAAAAATAGGCTATTTACTCTATGAAGTCAAGAAATGGGGAAAAATGAATATAAGCATGGAAAAAATGACATATCATGAAAACATTAGTCTTAAGAAACCTGGTAGGGCTATATTACTGTAAGACAATGTAGACTTCAAGAGTACTAAAAAATACATAGAATATTTGTATTAAAAAATCAACCAACTTGACCTGAGTGGAATATATAGAACATTATACCCACAAACTGTAGAATACATGTTCATTTAAGAGAAAATGGAAGAGAACATTGACCAAGACAGATCAAACTTTCAAAAGACTGAAATCTTACAAAGTACGTGCTCTGACCACAATGGAATGAAATTAAAAATCAATAAAAATAATATATCTGGAAAAGTCCCAAATATTTGGAAAACATCAACTTACTTCTAAATACCCATGGGTCAAAGAACTCGATATCATTTTTCTCCAGGGAAATTCAAATTAAAAACATAATGTGATACTATTTCACAAATATTAGAATGGCTAAAGCAAAAACAAAAACAGAAACATGATAACACCAAATGTTGGAAAGCATGTAGTGCAACTGGAATTCTCATACATTGCTGGTGACAGCATAAAATGGTACAACCACATTGCAAAATATTTTAGCAATTTTTTATGAAGTTAAGCATACTCTTACCCTATGACTCAGCTACTATTTCTTCAAATAGATTCTCTGCCCTTTTGTCTTTCTCTTCTTCTGGGACACCTATAATATGAATGTTAGTGCACTTGATGTTTTCCCAGAGGTCCCTTAGTCTGTTCTTGTTCTTTTTAATTCTTTTTTATTTTATTTGTTCAGCTTGGGTCATTTCCTCTAGTGTTTCGTCCAGTTTGCTGATCCTCTACTCTACTATTGAGTTCCTCTAGTGAATTTCTCATTTCCAGTATTATATTCTTCATTTCTGATTGGTTCTTTTTTATATTTTCAAGTTCTTTGTTGAAGTTCTCACTATGTTTATCCATTCTTCTCCCAAGATCAGTGGGCATCCTTATGACTTTTTGTTTGAACTCTTCGTCAGACAGATTGTTTATTTCTGCTTCACTTAGTTTTTTTCTGGGGTTTTGTCCTGTTCCCTTACTTGGAATGTATTCCTTTGCTTCTTCATTATACCTCTTTCTCTGTGTCTCTGTGCCTATATCTATGTATTAAGTGGGTTAGCTATGTTCCCTGATCTTGGAGAACTGGCCTTATGTAAGAGATGCCTTTTGAGGCCTAGCAATGTGCTTTCCTCTCATCATTAGTTCCAAATGTTTTAGGAGTGACCCCCTGTGTGGGCTACGTGTGTCCTTCTGTTGTGGCAGGGTTACTCTTGGTGCAGGTGCCCAGGGAGGCTAGGCTGTCCCCCTGGCTGGCTGGTTGTAATGCTCAGCTCCGTGTGGCTGCTCTGGACCCTTCAGTCACTTTATCGGGTTTGGGGAGCCCCAGCAGACTTGGTGACCAGGTCTAATAGCACATTCTTGTTGCAGTTTTTCTGTTAAGTGAGTAGGCCCCCAGTGCAGCTGGTTGCTAGGCTCAGGGGCTTACAATTGCTGAAGGCCTCTGGCCTGCAAGGCTGTTGTAAGCTCTCTCAGGATTGCAGCTGAGTGGGGCTGGCCCCAGGCATGGGAGCACCCAATTGTTTCAGGCTTTGGAAGGCAGGGCTGATCCCCTATGTGGCTATTTGAGAAGTACAGGACTTCTGCTGCTGATAAGCCCCGTGGCCCACAGGTCCAAGCACATCATCAACACAGTCCTGGCCCATGCACATGTCCAACTCCCCTGAAGTGGACCCAATCTCCCAATTGCAGAGGCTCCACACACTCCACCCGCTCCTCATGCACACCCTGCCCTGCAGAGGCAGACTTACTCGCCTGCCTGCAGACGTTCCAGGTGCCCAGTCTATGCAGGCTGAAAAGGTGCCTGAGGGCTGGCTGTTGGGTGGGGCCAGTCCCTAGGGAGAGCTGCCTGCCCTGAGTGAGCTGGATTAAATTGGTGCTGTAGTAGGTAGGGCAGACCCTGGGCTAACAAGCCAGAGGAAAAACTCCAATGGTGTCTGCCAGTATCTGTGTCAGCATGCCTGTAGAGGTCACAATAATGGCTGCCGCCAATGTCTCAGTCCCTGGAGAGGTCTCACCTCTCACTGAGATGCACCTATAACCTATCAAGTGATAGTCCTCTTTTCACCAAAGGACTGTACCCCTTTCTTTCTGATGATTTTAGGTTGCTTTCTGAAATGGGTGAACTTGTGTGTGGGCCCTTTAAGAGCCAGCTTTTTTCTGATTATGTCTGATAGGTTTCCCCGTTGTAGTTAATAGCCAGCAAAGCCAGATATTATGAGACTCGTCTCAGTTGTGCTGAGTCCGAAGGATGCTTATAGTGGTAATGTTCCCCCACTCAGGTCCCCCATTCCTCCAGGGAAGGCTTTACACCTTAGGATTGCTCCTGGCTGGCTGTGAAGTGCCACAGCTTGTGAAGCTGGCTTTTTTCTCTCCAGGAAGGAATTTCTGCCTCTTATGCCTCACTCAGGACTGTCCCTTGTTGTGGAGGTTCTTTTTATCCAGTTTTTAGTTCTCTCTCATGGGTAATTGTTCCAAGAATAGTTGTAAATTTGTTTTGTTTGTTGGAGGAGGTGAGTTGAGAGCCCACCTATGCCACCATCTTGACACCAACCCCCTACCCTATGACTCAGGATGTCCATTAGATATTTATCCAAGAGAAAAGAAAACATATATTGACCAAAATATTTGTACAAGAATGTCTATAGCACCTTATCCATGATAGCTAAAAATCAGATACAACCTAAATGTCTATCAACAAGAAAAATAAATCCTGGTATATCCATGTAACAGAACTACACACATAAAAAAATAATGAACTAGTGATGCACACAATAACAATAATGAATCTCGAGAACAGTATGTTGAGTGAAATAAGTCAGACACAAAAGAGTATATTCTAAATTATTCCATTTCTATGATGTTGAAAGAACAGGTAAAAGTAATGTATGGTGATAGAATTGAAAAAGAGGCTGCCAGTGAGGGGGGTGGTTAGCTGTAAGTGGGCATGGGGAAACTTTCTGAGATTATGGAAATGTCCTATTTATTGAAGAGGGTAATCAATACAGACTTTATACATTCATCAAAATTTACCAAAATGTACCTTTCATAACTGAGCATTTCACTCTATGTAAATGCTGCCTCAAATAAGAACTGTAAACAAATAATGAACTCTAGTTAGTACGTTTTCTTTTTGTAGTGGCATGGGTTAGCAATTCGAGACTAATTTTGTGTCATAGGTGTGAACAAATAAGTTTATTAAAGAAAACACGTGGAAGTTTTTTCATTGTTGGAGAAGAGAGTTACAAAGATGGAAAGAGAAGACTAGAATAAACTCTTTAGTGTGGCAGTTGGAGTTATCAGGTAAATAAATGTATTGGTGTGTGTTTCCTAGTTCAGTCCACTGAAAGAGATAGTAGCTCCCCAGCAACATGAAGTACCTAGCACCTAGATCTTGGTTTCTGAATACTGTTCTCCACTAAATGAAAATATGACTCCTTAGAAAAATGGCTGACACCAGCATTGAGATGGTGAGAGAAAATAATTAAGTGCTCAAAGAATCATGAGAACACATCCAAGCCCACAGGAGCCAGCTAGAAGGGATTTGCACAGGCCAAACTGGGGAAAATTTGAGCATCAAAATAAATAGTAAGAATAAAAGATTATAACCCATTGAATAAAATAAGAACCCCTGTTTCCAAATTAACATAAATAAATAAATGAGTAAATAAATAAATGGAGGAGAAGGGAAAGCTCTTCTTCAGAGTAGAAAGCTAACTAATAGATATCAAGGGAACGATGGAGTTCAAATATCACCAATGGAAGATAAAATTACTGCATGAAAATATGATGAGAGAAAGGATATTTCTATGGCCTCAATGCATCCCTTCACAAATTAGTTATGAATCACAAAAAATATATAGTTACTTTACATTGCCAAATTCTAGTAGACAGTATTTTAACTATGTTCAGAAAACACATACATACCCACACATATATACGCACACTTCTAGAAAGAGGGAATGATAAAGTAAAAGGGGCAAAATATTAGGGAAACAACTAGTGAACTTGAGAAAGGATTTATGGAAGATCTGTACTATTCTTGCATCTTTTATCTTTGAATTCATATTAAAATTAAAAGTTAGCAAATAAAATGACCAGATACCAGCAAGGTTCTGGTTCCACTACGGAAGTGTAAACCCATTACAGCCCATGACTCTGGTGGTCACAAGATCTCTGGGCAAAATATAAAAAACAACTAACTGAGGGCTCTGAAAGGTAACCAACATCAAGAAGATTGTGAAAGGGGTGTCAAAACACAGTAAAGCACCCTGTTAGGAAGATTCTGTATTCAGCTTGTTTCATGAGTGTCTTTAGAATCTTGCTTTATTTTCACATAAACAAAACTGGAAATCACACACAATCTATCACGGTTGTAGTTTGTGGGGAAAAAAAGCAAAAGTAAATTTCCTGTAGTGGGATTAAACTCAAAGAAACATTGGCAAATAGGTGCACATCTCTCTCTTTTTTTGGATGTACATCTCTTACCGTTTAAGTAAAAAAAAATATTAAAGGTTATAGTTTGTACATATTTTATTATTCATCATTTTACAAACTTTTTCAATTAACCAAAAACTTTTGGCTGTAATCATGTGGTATGAAAGAGTTTCTACTCTACTAATAAATTCGTCTAGCAGCAAAGATAATTTGAAAAGTTGGTATTCACTTGATATAAGAATATGCACATTTGCAAAATTTCATGAAGATTATGCTTAAACAGTGTACTTTCCAACTTTAACAAAAGGAATTGCTTAAATATTTTATTGCATGTCAAAATCTGTTAGATTAAAATAAAATTAACTTGAAAATGTAATATTACAGAATATTAAAAACGTCAAAAAGTCAAAGTAAATGCTAGCCTTTTTGGTTTTGAATGTCTGCTTTTTGTAATACTTGGAGGAAGGTTAGCTATTTAAAAGAACAGTGAGTTACTGTTATAACAGATTCCCTAGAAATGCCAAAGTATAATTTTTCAATAAAAGCATGTGAAAAACATAAGTGAAGTTTAAAATCAAATTGTTGTTGTTGTTAGTGCCGTCAAGTGGGTTCTGACTCCTAGTGACCCGCTGTCCAGCAGAGCAGAGCCCTACCCAGTCTTTTTGCAACACCATCTCACCTTCTGGTGCTATAATCAGACAATGCTCCACTGCTATTCATAGGGTTTTCTTGGCCAATTTTTTCCGAAGTGGGTGGCCAGGTCCTTCTTCCTAGTGTGTCTTAATCTAGAAGCTCTGCTGAAACCCTGCTGGTATTTGAAATGCCATTGGCATAGCTTTCAGCATCACAGCAACACACAGCCACCAGGGGATGACAACTGACAGACGGGTTGTGTGGTACCCTGACTGGGAAACAAACCTGGGCTGTGGAGGTGAGAGCACCAAGTCTTAACCATTAGACCACCAAGGTTGGCTAAAATCAAATGTAAAGGATTTAAGTTTCACTATGGGTATTATCATTATTACACTTGATTTTTACCAAATATCGTGACCATAATTTCCATTTGACCACAGCACTAAAGTGTCTCTTACTGAGGGAAGATCTTGAAAATGTGCTGTTTTCCTTGGGGGCATACAAAAGTGTTGGGTGTGGAAAAAGAAATTACCTTGATTTCCTGTACATTAATAGAGAACAAACATTAAGATGCATTAAGAAACCTAAGAACTGATCATAAATTGTAACCAAAAATCCCACATGGTTGTAGGAAGAGAAGACCAAGAATTGAGTGAGTCTTGTACTGAATGACTTGCCAGACAAGATGGAAGATAGGTTAGAGCAGGCTAAATTCCAAAGTTGATGTTTCAAAATACCTAGACATTTTAAGTAATCATCATTATAAAATTTAACGTGAGGAGCTACTCTATATTTAATTTAGATATTCTCTAATACTTCAAAATTGCATGATGCTTGGATGCTATATTAGATCATGGTGAGGAAGACTATGTAAGGCTATCCAACATATTTTTAAATTTTTTCTGATCATTAGCGCATTGACAAATGCTCTAGCTTCTCTATCAAACCTAATTAACTTAATTTGTATTACTAAGAACAGCAGGACTTTTGCTTTTTAAAATCTAATTTTTATATAACTCAAAGCCACTCTTCTTTCTTACATCCTTATAAACTTAGAGTGTGCTTTCAAAAAACAATAATCAGTCATAAGTTGTTTCAAATTCCTTTTTCTTCATTCTTTTCTGCAACATCTCCAAAATCCTCTGAGATCCAATACTCCTAGGTTTTTCATTTGAAAACCTCAACAGCCCAAGCCTCAACCTCTGTAACTTGTATTTCTTCGCATCTCTCATTTATTCTGCTTTCCCTGGTGTATTTTTCAGATGCTGGTGCTTCATGTCTTTAAAGTGCAACTAGATTTTTAAACCTAGCTCATCCCTCCAGAGCTTCCCTCAAACAAAGACTTATAAAGCCGCCTGGGAGCAGTCCAGGAGACATTAGAATAGAACAGGCTCAAGACTTTTCACTGGGGCTGCATCCGAAGAGGGCATGTAAACCTCTATTGGAGAGATCATTGTGGGGAAAATGGAGTTAGAGTAGTGTGAAAAAAGGGGAAAAAGTTGAACCCCCAAGTTAAGGAAATAGAAATTATTCAAAAAGATAATGTTTTTAAATTATACTTGAACAAAATACATAAACTAGATTTGAATGTAAACAAAAGATGGCAGAAAATATATATTTTTAAAATTTCTATGCAATGCTGAAGTAAGGATGGAAAACACAACATTCGGTAAAAACATTTACTTGGCCCATATGAGAAAAACTTATATAAAACTCAATTAACCCTTATATATAGGTAAGGTTTAATGAGGTATAACATATGTCCATCGGAGTTATATTCTTAATACAAAATAGAGTAGGGTCGTTAGCCACAAAGAGGACCAAAACAAAACCATTTCACAATTATGAGACTTTGATGCAACCCAATCCAAGGATGAGCCTACAAAGAGACTGTTAGATTTCCCAAAATCCTTAAATTAATCCTTAAATTGAGAGCTGACAATCATTGTATACTGGTGATACAGTGCTTTATTTATAGATGAACTTTAATTTTTTTAAAATTTCCATATGTATGAGATTAGTCTTACTCTCAGGCCTCATTCAAAAAGTGATCCATCTATTTAAAAAAATCTTCTGCAGCACTTAAAATAAATCTCCCTCCATCCTAACATAACCATGAACATTCATTTGCTAAAATAAATATTTTTCTAAAGAAAGTAAATTATTCAATCACCATAAAAGATATCTTCTTTGTGATAAAACAAGAACAACAACATCGAGCTACCACCAGTCTGTTAGGGCAATGCATCATCATAATGATAAACAAATTACTGTCCTTGGTAAATTCAATGAACACCTTTAAAAGGAAGACTGAAACCAAATAGAAATTACTAATAGAGATAAAGCAGGAAGTTAGCAGTGTCCTTTGAAATTGAATATATGCACTTTACCAGGCATTATCAGCCTTTCATGTTTTTAAGAAAGATACATTAGGCACCACTCAATACTCAAAGAGAAAACATATAAGGTGTTTTATAAAGTGTGATTTGTCATACCTAGCTTTATCGTGAATATTTATCACAAAGTGTTAACATCATGCTTTAAAATAATCACAACAATGGAATAAAGCACATTGGTCCATCAACACACATTTATTCAGCAACTATAATGTGTAAGGCACCATCAAACTCAAAACTCTGTTCTAGATCTCAAATCTGAAATTTGTTGTCTTTTCCTCCAAACAAGAAGTTCTTCATAATGTTTTAGGACATCAAAAAGTTGGTAATCAAGAACCTTTCTCCTTTTTAAAATTTGGTGTTGAAGTATGTTATAATACATAAGAGGACATATTTCGTAAGTTTACATCTCAATAAATCTTCACCAAGTATGCAACTACATGACCAACACCCAGATTAAGAAACAGCATTACACACATCCTAGAAACTCCTTAATCCCCCTGCCAGCCATTCCCCCTCCACAGGTAACTACTATCCTTCTTCTAACAGAATAGCTAAGCTTTTTCCTGATGTCGTACTTTATGTAATAGAATCATACAGTATGGGCTCTTTTGTTACTGGCTTCTTCCAATATTATGTTTGTGGGATTCACCCACATACTGACATGTAGAAGTAGACTGTTCATTTTTGTTGTTGTATAGTATTCCAATCAAGAATATATATATATATATGTGTGTGTGTGTGTGTGTATGTGTGTGTGTATACATACATATATATATACATATGTATATACATATATATGTGTGTGTATATATATATTCTCACAATGTTTTTATCTATTCCTCATTTTTAGAAATTTGAGTGGTTTTGGTTTGGGGCTATTATAAGTAGTGATGCTAGGAACATTATAATGCTTACCTTTCAATGAATATATAACTAGGAATGGCATTACTAGGTTGTTTATCTTTACGAATTTGTAAATACACTTTCAAAATTGAAAAATAGAAAAAAAACAAACTAGTAAAAAAATTGCTTAAAAGCCCACCATTTAGGGCAGAGGACATGAACAGACATTTCTCAAAAGAAGATATGAATATGGCCAATAGACACATGAAAAGATGTTCATCATCGCTAATCATCAGGGAAATGCAAATCAAAACTACACTAAGATATCACCTTACACCCGTTAGATTGGCAAAAACATCCAAAACCAAGAGTGACAAATGTTGGAGAGGATGTGGAGAAAAAGGAACCCTCATACACTGTTGGTGGGAATGCAAACTGGTACAGCCACTATGGAAAACAGTAGGGAGATTTCTCAAAAAGTTAAAAATAGAAATACCCTATGACCCAGCCATCCCATTACTGGGTATCTATCCTAAGAACCTGATATCAGAAATCTCAAGAGTCCGTTGCACCCCTATGTTCATCGCAGCATTATTTACAATAGCCAAGATGTGGAACCAGCCTACATGCCCAGAAACTGATGATTGGATAAAGAAGATGTGGTATATATACACAATGGAATACTACTCAGCCATAAAAAAAGACAAAATTGGCCCATTCACAACAACGTGGATGGACCTCGAGGGTATTATGTTAAGCGAAATAAGCCAGTCAGAGAAAGACGAACTCTATATGACTCCACTCATAGGTGGAAGTTAGTATATTGATAAGGAGATCTGATCGGTGGTTACCAGGGAAAAGGGGGGGTGGGGGGAGGGCACAGAGGGGGAAGTGGTGTACCCACAACATGACTAACAAAAATGTACAACTGAAATCTCACAAGGTTGTAATCTATCATAACATTAATAAAAAAAAAAAATAAGATCCACCTGCCAACTGCAAAAAAAAAAAAAAGCCCACCATTTAAAAAAATATACAAACTAAGAACTTAAAGGGCTTAACTCCAACCTATTTCTTGCCCCATGCCAGATAAGCACATTTAGCAATCTGATATGACTCATCTGCACTTTTTCTGTACTATGTGGAATTAACAGAGGCAGAACAACCATTAAAAGCGACAGTCAAGAGTGAAATTTTACCATGCATTGAGTGGGAATGTTAATTTGCATTTCAAAAATATCTCGTCACCAAAGCACAGGCAATGTTTCTGACCACGTCATAGTAATTGACCCGAGAAGCATACACCGAAAGATTGGGAGGCTATTGCTATCTTCACCAGTAGATAGCCAACAGCTCAAGAAATTAGTTTACTGACATTTTCAGGTGCTTTCAAAGATCTCATAATTTGAATTGCACTCAACTGTGATCTCCGATGGCTATAGCAAAGTTTTACAGTTTTATGGGTCTTTATCATACCAGAATCTGAATGAAAGCACTTCTGATTTAAATTCTAGCAGACACACATAACCAGAAAAAATAAAATTAAATTCATCATCTTTAATTCTCTTAGTTTGAATCTATTTTCAAAGTTTTTAAAAAAATATTTAAGTCCAAATATTTAGCACTCTCTCTTCATATAAAGAAATATATCCATTTTAACAAGATACTTAAAAAAATCCACCCCATTTTCTTTACTGATAGACAATTAAGTATTTTTAAATACTCCTACCACTTTAAATGTGCAATGACCTCATCATTTTCTTCCTAGTTTCTTGCTTATAGAAAAAGTAGTTCCATGTTCTCCCACTATTTAAATCTTTAGTAAACAACGGCTCTTCTTTGAAACTCACTCAGTTCTTAGCCCTCTATACTCCTCTTCTCCTCTACTATGAAATTTCCTGAAACTTTTAAAATATCAAAAGAAAATAGAGGATAATATCTTTTTAATTTTAGACTAAACTGCAGATATTCTGAAGCAACTTTGTGCTTTTAGGGAAATTACTGTATTGTAAAAAATGATTAATTCCTCCAAAGTACTCTTAGAAGTGTTTCAATGTCTAAGATCGGATCCCCTGTCTCTTTCTCCTGAAGTTACCTGCATGTGCGAATCTTACCTTAACGTAAAATTGACGTCTCAGAGTTTTAAAAACAATTCTCACTGAAACCCAATTGAACAATATTTTAAAGAAAAGTACGTTTTCCTTTCCACCAAAAATTTATTGAGTGCTTACATATGATACATCCTAACCCAAGAGCCTTTTGTGCATAATCTCATTTAATCCTCACCCCCAAAAAGGAAGGAAAGCTTTAAGATAAATATTGTGGTGATATTCCTATCTAGTAAAGAAAGAAAATAAGGCATAATGAGGTTAAGTAACTTTCCTAAGACCCAAGCACTATCAAATGCTGGAACCAGGATCTGGTCCCATGCAGAGTGACAAGGAAGTTCACCCACTTAACCACCATGTCCTGTTGTCTCCCAGATTCATACATATGTCTGTATACTCAAAATACTTCTAATTTCCTCACTGCTCCCACACAGGACTCTCAAGGACAATAAGATATACATTCAACACACAAGACCTAGAATAACTACTTTTAGGAAGCTCCAATTTCCCAAGAGACTGATTTGTCAAAAAACTAAGATGACCCACTGACACCAACTGAACATCTTAAGACTGATGGCCCCTACTGGTGGATTCAAAACAAGATGGAACAATTTAGGCATCCAGAGTCCAAGAAAAAGAGCAGCAACTTGGAGATGTATGGTAGTTAAAGGGGAAGAACAAAATATGTCCAAGATTCAGAGAAAGCAGGTACAAGAAAGAGAGGAATTGGAGCAGGGGATGCATAAAGAACAGGTCATCAGTGCTTACAGCTCAGAAAGGATGTTTGCTAACCCACTACAAGACGCCTACATTTCCTATGCAACCTCCAGGAGGGCACGTTGAGTAAGCCTGCCTTAATGCTGGTGGAATGTAATCACATCCTTGTGGTATGTGTGGTCAGGAAGCCAACCCCATTTAAGAAGTTTTCCTAATGCCAGGCTCGCTTGGGAACCCCGGAAAACAGGTGGGGACAAATCAAACACTGTAATACACTTTAAGTGGGGAAAAGGTGCAAAATCAGGTGTCAAAGCCCCTCTAGGTAAACTTCCCTTACTTCATGGCTTTACATCGGGCCAGCCCTGAGCGATACTCAACATTAGCAGGATCACAGTATTAGGGGGATTTCATAAAGTTCAGGGATGCATATCTGTAAATAGTTGGCTTACCCTCCTCCATTGCTGTTTTCCTCTCCTTTTCCAATTAGAAATCAGTAGGAGAAGATAAGAAATGAGGTGTAAAGGTTGAGAGGCTGAATTCCTTGGGAAGCCTAGAATAGTTTTAACCAGATGGCAGAATGGAAGAGGAATAGAGTATGGAGATTAGCCATGCCCATTGAACAAAAGGGATCTATTCAGACCAAGCTGCACAATATTCTAGGACAAATTACCTCATAATTGTGTGCCTCAGTTTTTTTATTTGGAAAAATAGGTATAATAATGTCTTCTTCAGAAGGTTATGGGGAATTTAAATAAGACGTGACAGTATCTGGTATATCTTAGTCACTCAAAGATGTCAGCTGACTCTTACTGTCCTTTCTCTGAACACTTATACAAATGTTTATGCCCCTCTTAAGGCATAAGTTACTCTCTACCCTGCAACATAGTTATTTCTACACGCATCTTTTCTTCTGCACTAGTGTGCAAGCTCACTGAGAGCAGGATTTACTTTCAGTAAACGTTAGCTATTTTGGAGACATTGTTAGCGCTCACCCATGACTGCTTCTCCTCTCCTTCTTTGACTCCTGGGAGGCTAACTTCCCAGCTATCTTAAGGCTGGCATGGCCATAGGAATAGCTCCAGCCAATGAAATTTAAACTGAATTGACACAAGTTACTTAGTGAGAGAAAGAGGGAAGAGGCCCTGCCCAGCCTCCCAGCTCTCTCTTCCTCTGCTGTGGCAACCCTGGAAGACCATGTTGAGAAGGCGTTGTGACAAGTTGGTGCCTCTTCTGAAGCCTGTGTCTCCTAGTAACTATTTGTCACTGGGTTCCTCTTTGCCCTATTTTGGACATGTACTTTGGGTGAGAAATAAAAATAATTGTTTTATTGTCACAGAGATTTAGCAGTTACCAGGTTACCCTAGCATACCTAAGTCTATCCTGTTTAACACAGGTATTATTATCATCACTCATTATCATTATATTGTTCACTAGCATTTCCTTGGTATCTATCACTCTACTTAGTATATTTTATGTTATCAGTTTTGCTCTATATTTTACAACATATTAAATGTAAATTAAGCTAAGTATAATTTTGGTAAACTAAGTATTTTTAAATATTTTGTCACCTTTAACTTACTAGATTATCGGGCACTGAAATTCTGTACTATGGACAAGAGTTAAATAAATCAGGTTGTAAAGTAACCTTTAAAAAGTGTATAAAATGCACAATATGGCAAAAACTCAAATTCTCAATTGGAGGAAATTTATTTGAAATATTGATTTTACATAAGCTTAGAAATCTATTCCTAAGATACAGAATAAACCTAATTTATTTTTAAAGCAGCTATTGAAAACTTAAAATGAGTAATGAATTGTGTTGGGTGTTGAATTATACAATGATAATTATAGTAAAGGCATAGACAAGTAAACAAACTATACACCATTCTTGATGAGACAGTGAAATCTGAAACCATGGGATGAGAAGAAACAAGATGCAAATAAGACTATGTTAGATGGTAATTTTATCTAATATTATCACATCAGCATTATACTAGATACTGTTGTATAATGTCTGCATTAGAGGAAAAAACACCAGCTGCTTCAGGAAATACCCCTAAATCTCAGTAGCTCACCCAATCAATGCTTATTTCTCTCTCATGTAAAGTTTAATATAAATGTTCCTGGTCAGGAGGTTATCTTCCAAATGGTAATTCAGGGATCCAGTCTCCAAACTCTGGTGGCTGTGCATCTGAATGGCTGATAAACAAAGAGACAGAGCATGCAGAATGGTAAAGAAAAATTAAGAGTCCAGGCCTAGAGCAAGGATGTTGAAATAATAATATGAAGTAATATACAATGAATATATATGCAGAAATAAGGATTTTACATTATTAAATATTGAATTTAAACTCTGGAAAATGAGACTAAGCTGCCTCCAAACGTACAGAACAAGTGATAACGTACTAAAAAGTATGGAAAAATGTTAAGTGGAATGCAGAAAGAATCCAGAAATTTCAATGTCCATATAATAGGATTTCCAAAAAGATAACATAGAAAGAATTGATAGGGAAAATATAATGCTTAGGAATTTCTCCAAGCTGAAAATACTCCCTATATTCTAGATTGAAACAACCGAAAACTATGACACAAAGCAGGATTTTAAAACCCATCCCTAGGCACATAAGAGTGTAATTTCCAACCAAGGATACAGGGAAAAGCCAGATTCCTTATAATAGAAAACAAGGTTGACATCAAGCTTCTAATCAGAAACATTATAAATAAAAAGTCTGTGAAGACAGCTGAGAATCAGACTAGATAAAAAGAGAAAAACTTTGAACATACAATTGTATATATCATTAGAGAGTGAGAGAAATAAAAACAATTTCATACATACAAGAACAAAAAAACAATACCACTCATGAACACATTCTGAAACAGCTAATAAAAGATGTGTTCCAGCAAAGAAGAAAATAAAACTAGAAATAAGTAATGGGGTGCAAGAAGCAATGGTAAACAAAGCAAAAGAAAGAATCAGAAACTCATTGTTAAATCTAAGTATTTATTGTAAAATATCACATTGATAAAAATCTGGAACTAATATTCCAAATAATAGCAGCATTAGAATTTGAAATGATGAGAAGAAAGGGTGGACAATAATGAAACCATGCTGAGTTTTTTGTCTTTTTGCTGGAGAGTTATAATTACAGGTTTACTAAAAAATTATAAGAAGTTAAATATTTGAAAATTTAAGAGCAATTTGCATAATAATAAAAATTATAATATTAGAAAATTAGAATAGAATGGAAAAGTAGAAATTTGAAAACAGGAGGTGAAAAGAAATAAGCAAATTCAATAAATCCAAAAAAGGGCCAAAAAAGGAGGAAGGAAAAAATATAGAAAGCATTCTACTACACAGAAAAAATAACGGAAGTTGGCAAGATTAAATTAAAATCATAGTATATACGAAAGGTTTGAAATCTCCACTTAAATCCTTGTAATGGATTTTAAACAAATGGAGGAAAACAACTTCGGGAGGTTGAATATGAGGAAACAGGAAAATATATAGCAAAACAATTAGAATTAAAAAATTAATGATAGAGATATACTATTAAGCAAAAAAAAAGAATCAGTATGACTGGGAGTATCATTTCATACTGACAATCGGAGTGGTTTATCTAGAAGATAAGATAGTCATAAGGATGGTTCGATATATGCAAATCAATAAATGTGATATATCGCATTAATAGAATGAAAGATAAAAATCATATGATCATCTCAATAGATGTAGCAAAAGTGTTTGTCAAAATGCAACATCTATTTATGATAAAATCTCAGCAAATTGGGTATAGAAGGAATATACTGCAACATAATAAAGGCCATATATGCATAACTCATTATCCATTAGCAGACATTTCAATGTTGCAATGACTTTTATTTGCCTATAAAATCATCAAAGAGGGCACTCTGATGATGAACATTCAGCTAACTAAGACCCACTAAAGTCAGTTACTGTTTGCACATTTATATGTTGATAAAGGCATAAAATAGCATCTAGAAGGACATCTACCAATCACGCATATGTGGATAAAGGGGTAAATATCTGTGTCAGTTCTGGGTCAGTTTTGATTTATGCACTCATCACGGGCCTTATTTTTCTGTTACTCTGCATGCCTGGTAAATTTTGACTGTATTATTAACATTGCAATTTTTACCATGTTGGGTGCTGGATGTTCTAGTATTCTTAAAATATTCCTCGATTTTGTTTTGGGATGCTGTTAAGTTCTGGGAATAGTTTGATCCTTTCAGATATTCCTTTTAACACTTGTTTGGCAGGACCAGAGCAGTGCTCAGTATAGGGTTTATTATTCCTCCCTACTAAGACAAGACTTTTCTGTGTGTTCTACCCAATACCCCATGAACCATAGGGTTTCCTGGTCTGACTGGTGGGAACCAGCACTGTTACCAGCCCTGGGTGTATATCAGGCACTTTCACCTCTAATTCTTTTAGGTTTTCTTTCCTCTGTCTTGAGTGGTTTCCTCACATACATATGCTGATAAGTACTCAGCTGAATCCTTGAGTGGGTTCCCTTTGCAGATCTTTGGAGTTCTTTCTCTGTGAAGCTCTCTTCTCTCCAGTGCTCTGTCCTGCAAACTCTAGTCACCTTGGTCTCCCAGGGCTATCAGCTTTCTCCTCAAATTACCAAGTCCACTGGATTCTGCCTGGGTTTCCACCCCCAGATCCCCACAATGGTACTGTGACCTGGAAACCTTCCGAAGGCAGTAAGCTGGATCAGTCCTATGGCTCTCATCATTTGTTTCTTTTTTTCTTCTTCTTCTCCCCAAAGCCCCCCAGTATACAGTTGTATACTTCAGTTGTAGGTCCCTCTGGCTCTGCTATGTGGGATGCCCCCTCAGCATGGCTTGATGAGCAGTACTAGGTCCACGCCCAGGATCTGAATTGGCAAAACCCTGGGCAACCGAAGTGGAGCGTGCAAACTTAACCATTTGGCCACAGGGCTGGCCCCTCATCATTTTTTGTCTTATTGCTTAGAGATCTCTCTCTTTTGTTGCCTGATGCCCAGAGTTTCATTTATTTTTTCCTTTTTATTGTTGTTGTTTCAGGCAGGAGGATTAATCAGTTTCCTATTATTTTTTCTTCGCTGGAATTGGAAGTTGTCTGTATTCAGTTTTAATAAAGAAGAAAAAAAGAATATCAATCTATTCATCTATTTATCTATCTATCCATATGTGTGTGTGTGTGTCTGTGTATTTTAAATCTGAATCCCATGGGAGGCTCTGTTTTCATCTCAGAGACTGTTAGAAGCTTTTCAAATGTGGCCACTAAAGCTGCTTAAACTGGCTGCTAATGATTCTGCTGTGGCTGCTACAACCACCTCCTGTTCAAGGACCACCTTTTGTGTCCTTTTCTCTGTGTGAACTTGATAGCTGTTTCATGCTGCTCCCAAGAGGAGAACTTGGATCTCTCAGAGTTTGAAACAAGCATCTCTGGAATGTACTGGAGGAGAATCACATGGTACAACTAAGCATCACATAAAAATGCTGGGATTCTCATCCCTCAGAAGACCCAGGCAACTCTCCTACAGAGTTGGGGAAGCTTAACTGCCACTCTTTGCTCAAGACTTTCCTAGACTCCCTGAATTCCAGCATCATTATCAAATAATTGGTCTATAAACTTCACTTTCACATTAAACATCTTGCTCCCCTCACCTTTCCTCATCTGGATTCCTCACTATGCTTAAATTACAGAATTAATTCATAAATTTTAAACACCCTTAGTTCTTTTTATGTAAAAGGATATTTATTTTATGTAAAATCCTTTTTATGTAAAAGGCTATTCCCACATGTGAGATATTTTCTTGATGAATAATAAAGTAAGATTTTCCTATGTGAAAGGGAGATTATAACTCTGTTGAAAATTTAAAGGCGGGTTATGATCACAATACACACAGACAATATTTAATTCCTCTCTAAAACTAAAGGAACAAATTTAAAGTTTCCCATGTGAAACATACCAATTCACCGTTAACAATGTCATTGGAAATTTTATCTGCTCCTGTTTGCCCCTTCCTTCTCAATTTTGATTCCTTTTTATCTTTCAGCCCTTTAACTTTCTTTTGCACTTGAAAAAGGTTTACTTCACTTGTATCATCCTATCGCCTTTAGCTCTTCAGCTTATTTACTCATCTGCGGAGTGCCTTTGAATCTACTTGGTATTTTTATGAAAAAGGACGGGTAACAATTGAAGAGCTTATTTTATTTAGCTTGCCTTTTCCCTAATCCATTAATAATTGCCTTGTAGGCCCATAAAACTGAAAACTGACAGACTGAATAGCACATTCTTATTTGTTTTATCCATAGAGAAATAAATCTACTTGTAAGGTTTAATCCTAGAATCCTTTAAGAAACTGGTCAAAATGTCATTGACTTCCAACTGAGAAGTCAATTCTTTAAATTTAGGAAGATAATGCACCATCTTTCATGAGAAAAACCTTTTTCACTTTTGGATTTTTAAGAGTATTATCAATAAACATCAATTTAAAGCACACAATGTCAGATTCTACAGATCAAACAAGAAGAGTTATCCATCCCAGGTACATGTTATATAGGCTTTTAGATGATGTGATTGTGTGTGTGTATGTCTATGTATTTGGGATATTATTTACAGAGAAATACAATGATTATAAGAAGATCATTTCGTTTTTGATATATAGATGGATCAATGGATGGATGGCATTGGAAAAGAGCATAAATTACCTTAGCGCAAAAGGCAGTAAACACAAAAGTTTGTATACATTTGCATCAAGACAGATATATAGCAAATTTAATTTTTACTGCAATCTGTACTACTGATTAAAGTGGTAAACTCTCACTTTTGTGAGGCTGGAATAAAGGAAATGAGTGGCCAGGAACCAGTCCTGACAAACAGTGAATCTATTAACAATGATGGGTAAAAAGCATGGATTCTGGAAATAGTCACAGAAAGAATTCCTTATGACCTGGCTAGGTGTCAAAATAAGTTTGAAATGAGGGAAATGAGAAATCAAAGAAGAGCCTAAAATCATATGTTGGAGTCCTGTAACAGATAGAAAGAAGACTAATGAGGAGGAGACTTAGGGGAAATATATAAAGTTCCATTCTCCACAGAATCATGGTGAGACCTTGGGAAAGAGAACAAATTCTTTCATGAAGATATTTAAATCAGGGATGTGCATTTACCTGACTTAGTTTGAAAGCAGTTCTACCCAGAGCCAAGAAAGATTAACTGGAAAATACTTACAATAATTTTTTACGTGCTCATCTTGCCTTTATCTTTTTATTGAGGTATAATTGGCATATAACATATTAGTCTGAGGTGTACAACATAATGACTCGATATTTGTATATATTGTAAAATGATCACCACAATAAATCTAGTTAACATCTGTTACCACAGTTACAATTTTTTTTCCTTGTGATGAGAACTCTTCAGATCTACTCTTTTAGCAACTTTCAAATATGCAATACAGTATTATTAAGTATAGTCACCACGCTGTACATTACATCCCCATGACTTATTTTATAACTGGAAGTTTGCTACAATATTTTAAATCTTACAAGCCTAACTCACCAGTCAGAGGTGGAAAATTCATTTTATTTTATTTTTATTTTTTTCAAGAGGAACTTCCTAATGGTTTTCAGAGAACCCATGTGTTTAGAAGAGAATCTAAAAGGCAGGTGGCTCATGAAGTAAGAAACTTCCTTTCCTTCATAAATGCAGCTTTTTTTTTTTTCATAAGTCGCTGTATTAACATGGGTTCAGGTTCAGACCATACAAAATGAGCTAATTCTATATCCTTTCCACTCCAAAGATGGCACTGCTGGCACACCATCTTTAGGCACACACATCTATAAGACACACATCACACACATCTCAAGACACACACACACCTACACACCACTGTACATTCCACCAAAACCCCTAGCAATAGTAGTGTAGGTTTCTCTGAGTTGTTACTCAAATGGTAAGGAAGGGCATGACCCAGGTCATCTCTACTGTCTTGTACACAATCCCCCTAATGACCACAGCACACTATTCTAAAGGGAATACCTCAGTGCAGTCAGAAGGTATGAGACAGTTGCATTAATTGGTTCACAAGGGCATTAAACACACCCTTGGAATCATGAGAAGAAACTCTTAGGATGAAAGAAAGCTGGTGAAACATAGCGAAAGAGATCAAATTAAAGCCTTTAGAATTGGAATGGCTAAAGATTTTAATCATTATCAATGAGGTGGTCTATTTCCAAGATGCCTATTTGATTGTAATAGTTTAATCTCAAAAAACAGAACAGGATAATCTCTCAAAGACACACGCAAAAGATGGTAAAATAGAATATAATCCCCGGCTACGTGTATGATTCTGTGTTAGTAGCTTAGAAAGTAGACATGAAACATAAAGCTTACTTTAAGATTGCAATCTTAATCACATAGAGTTTTAGGCTGAAGTTTAGTTTCCATACATATTTAAATATTCAATGGAAGTTCTTATAAAAAGGATTGTGTAGTGAAAAGGAATTCCTGCTGCTTATCTTAAAATGCTTGTTATGCTTTTCTATGATTTTTCCAGGGGCATTTTTTATTTGTTTCCTGGTAAAATGTCTATAAGAAGGTGACAGACTATCACCATTATGCAAATATTTGTTTCACAATTGTGAAGAAAGTATAATGAGAGTAGAAAAGTAAAATAAACAGAATAAATAAGATCACATGAAACTCTGATATGTGTTGCCACCATAAATGAAATACACATTCAATAACTCCATAATTACCATGATTGAAAAGATAATATATGTAGAAAGCTTTAAAACTCTATTGTATACACTCCAGAATAAATAACTCAGTTAATATAAAATTCTTCACTTTTTCAATAGAAAATTGAGGGACTCTTTTTATCAATAACATCTTTCTTCTTCTGTGTTATTATACATATGCATTGTCATAAAATGAAAAATTTCAAAGAGAATGAATTTCCCACTTAAAAGGAGTACTGCTAAAGTGGCAATAGCTACTTCATTTTTAATCAACTATTGGCAGAATTAATACAGAGAAGCCCAATAATATTGATACTTATAAAAAGCAGAATGATACAGTGCCCACCCTCAAGATACACACACCTACAAACCACTGTACATTCCACCAAAACTCCTAGTAATATTCGTGGTAGGTTCCTGAGAAAGACAATGGCTGGCTCAGGTAATTTTGATTAACATGCCTCCACTCTGCCATATAGTACTACAGTTCCACATGCCCAATATTCTAGTCTATGCCTCACTCTTCAGGCCAGATGTTCCATAGGCTTCCTTTCTTGTCAAGGTGGATTTCTCCGAGCAAATTTGAAAAAAGTACCTGCTTTAAATCACTAAGTAAATAGTCCCTGCATCTTGCCCTCGACTCTCCCACTTTCCACTTGCATTCTTCAGTTCCGAGGTGGCTTGAACAGCAGTTACGGTCTGCCATCAGATAATTTCTAGGGGGCTAAACATTGTTCAAAAAAATAATAATAAAGTAATGTTGACTAGTAATTTCTACTTGCCAAACACTTTTCTAAAGTGTTTCACACATTTTCTTACCCATATTTTAAGAAGAAACAGAGGATTAGAAAGATTGCATACTTTATTCAAAATCACCCAGATAATAAAGGTGTGACTGGAATCCGAATACCCTATGTGTCCTACTGAAGAGAACAAGCACTCAGTCACTCTTAAACTGCTTGCTGTTCCAATGCAACTACAGATATACTGGTTGTGAGCCAATTTCTGGTGGCCTAAGGCTAAACAGAATATACTGAGGATAACTCAGAAAATTCTAGAATCACAGAATAGCCTAGGACCTAATTGGTCACTAGAGACTTCAAGTAAGGGGTCTTAAACTAAGCTTCCGTAAGGTGGCATATATAAGAAGCAAGAAATTCAGGTTAAGAACCTGTGGCTGGCCAGCATCAGTGACACTTAAGGAGCCTTAACAGACAACATGTCCAGCATGTAACTCCCTGGGCATATGATGATGGCAGTTAGTTCCAGTCTCAATCCTAAATTTATTATATGTCTGTGTCATGTAAGGCAGCGAAATATTCTTAGACCACTGTAGACACTCATATCACTGATATCCCCTCTTATGTCTAAGTATTTAGAATATGTTATTAATACAAGTTCAAGATTTGCATCACTCATTTGCCTAACTTTAAACTTTGTGAAATATTTATAATATATTGGCTAATTTCTGAAAAATGAGAGAAATACAAGTTTTGTATGCTACAACGAAAGCCTTTCTTATTTTACTGAGAAAACTATATTTTTTGCAGGAGCTCTAGTAAAATAGAATTTGATATGCTTCAGGAGCTTTCTTGAAGATGTTGGGATATGGAAGAAATATCTCAATAAATTCCTTCCCATTTCTGAAACTGCACCTGAATAAATGGAGCTGTTCCTAGCCATTAATCTTGCCATCATCACAGAAACCAATGTAGCAATCAGGTGTGGCTAGTCAAAGTAGATTCACTTATGTACCTATGGAATGTTTCTGCTCATAGCACAAAAATGTCACTTAATACAGATATATTTTGAATTCTATACAGTAGAATTATAGAATGTTAGAAAACTTTCTTACAATTGAGCAACTCTGAACGCTCTGAAAAACCTTTCTACTCCACATCTCTCACAAAATATAAATGGAACATAGATGTCAGTGAGAAAAGTCAATTTTATTTTTCTGTAGGTTTACCATCATATGTTTAGAAAAAAGTCCATTGCCAAGACTAAACGTTTGTTGCTATTCAAGTCATTTTCCAGGTATTCTAAAGTGGGACTTTCTTCATGGTTTCTATATAGCTAAAACTTTAATCACTTAATCTTCTACCAGCTCCTGAGAAGGCATAAAGTAAATAATGCTTTACTGAACAACAAGGGGAAAGTTAATGAAAAGGTTAGGGAGGGGAAAGAAAAAGAGAAGGACCCCACAGAGAAAAAACAGAGTTGCATTTCTTACATTTAGTCCTGATATATCCTGAAAACTAATGATATAACTCCCATGAGCTGCATGCAAATCAGAGCATTAATCTCTAGCAAAATGGTTTATGTTATAGGAACCCACAAACAGATTTCCTTCAACTGCAGTAAATCAAACATGGTGGGTAGTTTCCGTTTGACTGATGAGTACACATGTCACTGGCAGGAGGGCAGTGACATATGGAAGAGCAATAAATATTTTCTCTGACACTTCAGCAACCCAAGTTCAATGACACTAAAGGAAGATAGAAGACTTTAGGAGAAAATGCAAGCCTGTCTCTATTAGCTGTCGTGCCACTGCCGAGGCAGCAGCCCCCAGGTGATTTGGTGTTCTGTGGTGTAGCTTGCACATTTAGTCTTAAACAAATGAATAGCTTGAAAGCACAGAATCAATAGTTCTCTCAGAACAGTGTTTGCATTTTCCTTCCAATTATGGCATTCTCCAAATAACTTAGATTTCCTTTAATGATGGTGATTTTGGGAGTCTTTAGATTCTGTGGCCCAATGCCCAACCAAATCTTGTTAAAGCTTTTGTTCTTTGTCTTCCTCTGCAATACAGTTTATGTGCTTTCTTTCTGCAGAATTTCCCATTTCTAATGGGAAGAAAATCAGAGAGAAATGTGTTAGAAAGTATTATGTTATGATCCATGTCCAAGAGATTCTGAGTATTTGGTTCCAAAACACCTTGTATTAATTTTTCACTGATCTCAGTATTTCCCCAAATCTCCTCAAATGTTATGATTTTAGCACCCATCAAGCATGGTTATTAATAACTACTATGATTTCCTCTAATAGGCAAAATGCAATAGGTATTAAAATGTAAACATGAGTTGTTTCCAACTATACTTATGTGGCTTCTAATTCCTTTTGAATATCTACTGTCATGTATCAGAGGACACCCTGAATCTCAAGTGTTGAGTAGAACAGCACATGGCTCAAAACGGACCTCTGTCAACTCTGGTGCCTGGGTCCCAGTATAATAGGGTATAAAAAACTCACATGGTTCAACCACATTCTGTGGGCCAGGATTGGAAAGACAGAGTTCTGGGTCTGCCACAGAAGACAGATCCAACCAGAGAGCCAGCCATTTTCAGGGCTGCCAGGCAAATCACTCATACAGATGTGTGCAGCAAGTTAGCAATAAGAGGCAGGCAAGTTAGCCATTTTGAGATCCAAGATAAGGAAGTTAGGCAGATATGGATGCCACGTGATGGTGAAAGTGACATAAGGCTTTCTGGTCGCGTTTCTAGGAGCTGTGTTTGCTTGCTGAAAGCTGTCTCCTGATTGCATTGAAGAGAAATGAACAAATCTGGCTTGGCCTCATATTCATTCAAAATCTGACACTTACAATGTAGGATAACAATGGAATATTGTCCAATATGAAAAAGAAGTCAGGGGGCCAGCCCAGTGGTGCAGCGGTTAAGTGCGCATGTTCCATTTCGGCAGCCCGGGGTTCGCTGGTTCAGATCCCGGGTGCGGACATGGCACTGCTTGGCAAGCCATGCTGTGGTAGGCGTCCCACATATAAAGTAGAGGAAGATGGGCATGGATGTTAGCTCAGGGCCAACCTTCTTCAGCAAAAAGAGGAGGATTGGCAGCAGATGTAAGCTCAGGGATAATCTTCCTCAAAAAAAAAAAAAGAAGAAGAAGTCAGGAAATTGATATTAAAATGTTTTTCTACCACTAGTTATCTTTATAACCTTGGGTAAATCACTTATTACTTGTATTTATTTATAACATGTATTGCTTGTGCTAAATTAAACCTAAGATGGTTCTAGCTCTCAAATTCTGACTTTCTAATAGCACTAGTTATTGGATAGATATATTTACAACCATCTCTTTCTATGTAGCTGTTGTGTTATAATCACAATTCATAGTTAATGAAGCATTTCTGCTTATAAATTAGTTTATGCAGTCTCAATTTTACAAAAGATATTTCAAGATTGAAAGTTAACATGAATTGCAAGTTTCTCTCTGCAACATGCCTAATATGCAAGTGTTTTTAAAAACTATCAATTTTAAAAAATAAACCTGATATATAAAAGCTAAAAAACTTGACAGAACAGATAAAAATAAAGATGTAACTCTTCACCATACTAAAAATTAACATTTCATTCATATATTCATCCATTCATTCATCAACCATTTATTGAACGAATACCACAAGCCACATGCTGTGTCAAGTGGCTATGGATAGAGCAGTAAATAAGAATGACAATGGGCATTTTGACCTCACATTTTGGGGGAAGTTGAAATCAGTTAGAGAACATTAATATTGTCATTTAGAAACGTCTTGTGTAGCATAGTCCTTTCTTCATGAAACCTTTATTCTGGCTGGGAGAAGATGTTAAACAAATAATTACATGAATACTTTTGCTCATGACAGGTGTTACAAAGGAGAAGCGCAAGTGGGAGGGAAAACATAATACAATGGAAATAAACCAACTCTAGGGATCAAAGGATGCTTATCCAAAGAAGGACCTTATCTTATGAGATAAAGGAGGAAAATTTGATTCTTAAATGTGAGAAAAGGGAGCTGCGGTGGGGGTGGGGGGGCAACGTTTCGGGTGGGGAGCATGTGTAAAAGCTTGAAGCAGAAAGGATTGTAGAACATTGGAAGAACTCAAAGGAAGCCTGGTGTAGAGTAAATGAGAGGCAGGATGGTACGTTGCTACTCTGGGGAGATGGGCAGAGACCAGGTCAGTGAGGGCGTGGTTGCCAATTTTCATAGTTCTTTGATTTTACAGAAACAAATACATTTTAACTATAATTCAACTTTAATGTAGTGAGTCAAAATATTTTTCACACATATCTCTTTTATAAATTCAGGAAAAATAATATGTAAAGCTGCAATTATCAAAATGATTGAAATATTGATGTCAACTCGACCCTAATTATATATACTATATCCTTTCGTATGTGTGTGTGTGAGAGAGAATTCTATTACTGATAATTTCAAGATTGTATAAGCTCTTTCTGAAAGCTCACAGACTTCTATAACTATTGAAAATAATATTTTCTTGGAAAAAGATTCTTTTAAAATATTATCTGATTAGTTATGATACTGATAGGAAAATTACATGGATTGTGAGAACAACATTCCTTCAACATTCTAGGGCAGTGGCAAACATTACATTTATATAGTTCACATGCTAAAGAACAAAGAAAAAAATCTAGGGTTCCTAGCCCAGATTCTGACTTACACATTTTATTTTTCCTCATGCAGAGGCTTAATCAGGCCAGCTGAACACAATAAGGAGTTCAAGCTTATTTCTTATGAGTCATCATGGATAATAATAAATTATTCATAGACATAAGGGAAATAAGTTATCCTCCTCAGACATTGTATCATGAAGATCTATACCCTTTATAAAACAAACCATCTGTAGGATTTACCCTAAAATTTATTTAGATATTCCAAGGTTTCAGCTTTTAGACAGAACACTAGCAAAGCTGGATTCATTGATGAGGACTGGCCTAAGAAACAAAGCAGTGCTCCATCAGAGCAGCAGGTGCCTCTAGATCATTCTATTTTCTAGCAAGTCCTGAAAACTTAACTGCTATGACATGAATTTACACCCATTCCTTACATTAAGTGCAAGCTAGGAACATGCAGCCATAAATTGATGAGGAAAACAGTGCACTTTGAGTGTAAACATTTCTTTCTGAGGTTTTAAAGCTTCCCATTTCAATTCCATTAAGTCTAGCTATATTTCCACTTCTTTTCTTTGATAGTTTTTTTCTGATTCATCCCTCTATCAAACATTGATGAATGTATGAAGTAAATACATTAGTTTATGTTTGTGTAATATAATGCCACACTATATACTACGGGTTCTAATTCCAATTCTGCCTCTCACACTATTTTCATTCTTCATATTTTTTTCAGAATCTAGGGCAGAAAGTTTAGACTTCGAACAAATAGTAGTTAAACTCAATCTAACACATACTTTAGATTCAGCCTGTAAACTGTGAGAGCCAGGTTTTTTTCTGCTTTTTATGCTCCTTATCTCATGGAGAAGATTAGAAGAAAAAGGTAAAGCCTAATTTAGATCTCTTATATAACATCATGTTAAAACTGAAGTTTAAACCAAGACACCAATGCACAATAAATGTCAAATTCCAAAGTGAGGTGTCAGATTACCATATTCAGAAGTTATAAAGAAAAGAGAAGTGTTTCTCAAGTCTGGGATGCACATTGGAATCACGTGAGGAGCTCAAGAAATGATTAATGCCTGGGGTCTAGCCCTGGGAATTCTTATTATATTTACCTGGGTTGTGGCCTGGGCACTAGGATTCACAAAAGGCTACCTAAGAGATTCTAATGTTGATAACCACTATTTTAGCTAATAGTAATGATTTAGAGAACATTAAGGGGTCACACTTTCCAGAAAATTAAACACTGTAGTTGTTCAATAAATATTTGTAGAATTAAACCAATAACATGCTGCTTCAAATCATTGCCCAGTGAAATATTAATGTAGGAATCATGTTTAAACTATTGACATAGGGATTTCAGTATCCCTCAGCTGATACTGCTTATGGACTTGCTTGGAATAAAGTCAACTGTCTTTATGGAGTCTTTTTCACAGAGAGAGTCTAAGACCAGAGCTAATTCTTCTGTTATTTCTTGAATCATGCATAGTACAGGTTTATTAATATCTAGGTTGGTTATAATTTGATCGTGTGTATGAACTTCTAGTAAAGTCTAAAGATATTATTTTTGAGGTAAATGCTCTCTGGAAGTTCCATGTCCAAACTAGGCCTGCCTATTAAATTTGTAGGTGTTGTGTTACAGAGAAGTAAGGGGTATTTTTCTGACAGGGATCACAAAATAACAGTTACAGGTCAGGATTTGGAAAAGAATTTAAGATTGTTAGAAATCCCTACCAACTGAGTGATTCTAGTAAGAGAAGTGAAATTAAATCCATTTCTGCGCAAGCCTCCTACAACTTACTGTGCACCCTCAAGAGTGTGTGTGTGTGTGTGTGTGTGTATTTTACTATCACCTTTCTCATTTTGGCACAACCAGACTTTTTATTTAAGTCTTTTTGCCTCTTTTCTACTTAATACAAGTCAATTAGATTTGCTTCTTATATTTCAAACAACATTAAATTTTACTCTGAGAATGCTCTATTGTAATGGGATTAAGGGCAGATAGAACGGCAGCCTATCAATAAGAAAGCTGTGAGATACACACACACACACACACACACACACACACATATATTTATGGACAATTCCCTTTGGGAATTTAGAGAAGGAGAGGGAATCACTGGATGTTAATACCTCCCATGTAGCAGCCTCACTAGCCAGATTTTGGATAGTTGTACTTTTTCATAGCCAATCACGATATTATTTCTTTCGATGGTCCTCTACTTGCAATATTATAGATGTCTCATTGATAGGCTATCAATTCTCAGAGAACAGAGGACTTTTTGAGTCCTGTTTTTTTATTTGAAGGAACAGTTGATTTACACCATCATCAATTAATTCTTGCCTCTCAGTGATGAAACTAAGAACTTTCTTAGCTGCTTGATAATTGACAAGACTGAGCACATTGTTTAATGACACTGGTTAAAGAGCAATAAAAGACCTCAGTATCTACTTCATTTGAGGTATATGTATTATTACTCATGTTTAAGAAACTCCTTAACTTGCATCTCACAAAATGATTGTTTCTACTGATCTGTAACCCAATACTCTAGAAAAACTTAAATATAATAGGGAGAAAGTACTATATTGAAAACTGCTTGGTGCAAATATCACCATATCTGTTAACAATTATTTATTTAAAGTCTCTATCATCTGCATCCACTTCACCATAGCTTTGCTTGTCCATAGGTAGGGGCAAGGGCAGGGGAGATGGCCAGCTACAAAGATTCTTTTCCACTGGGTTTTTCTCCACCAAGAGCTGTCATAGGATTCAGGAGGGGTGACATAGTCCTAGAATCTGGCAGAGCTGATAAGACTAGGTGGAAAGGCTTGAAGACATGAGATGGAACTAGCCTATTGATTCCATATGCTTCCATCCTGATTTACCTGCCAGATTTGGTCAGGCAAAGTTCAGAAACTCCTGAAGCTAAGCTCAATAATGTCTTTAGGGATATGTTATGTAAAAGTGTAGTCAACCACTAGAGGAGCGTTCCCTTACAAGGAGGAAGCAACTACTCTGCAATCAAAAATCCTGATATCAAATGCTAACTCTACCACTTGCAAATCATTTAACTCCAGTGAAGCCTCAGATTATCATTATTGAAATAGAGAGGAGCTGCTGAGAAGACTGAGCGATTAGTCAGGTGAGGCTGTTATTCAACAAATACTGATAGGACATTTATTATATTTCGGGTATGACACAAGGGCTGAGAAGAGAAAGATAGAAAGGGAAACCCTGCACTCAAAGGGACTAAGGGGTTGTAGGCATACAGACTTATAGATTATTATAATAGAATATGGTAATCAGTCATTACAATGTGTAGTGTGGGAGGAGAGGGGTAGGAAGTCCAGAACTTCCCAGAGGAATCAAGGAGCTCCTTACAAGGAAGAAAACCTTGGCATGAGACATAAAGGATTCAAATAGGCATTTATTAGAGGTACTAACTTAAGGATGACATTCTAGACAGAAACAATAACAGTATAAATAGCATGAAGATCTAAGAGTACTCTTGGGCAAGAGGTTTGTAGTAAAAGGATATTAAAGAGCAGTTATAGAAAATTAAGTTGATCAGGTAGATGAGGGCCAGAGAATGAAAAGACTGGTACGTCATGTCAAGGACTTTTGAGTTTTTTCCCCTAAAAGTGATGAAAATCCAATGACATATTTTGAGCAAAGGGCTGATGGCATGTTTGTTCTAGAAAGATTTTTCTCAAGAGAGTTTGGAGAATGGATTGGAGAAGGGTAAAATTAAGGAAGAGAGAACAGTGAAGGGAACATTCAATACTATGGGTAGGATCTGGTGAGAGTAGTGGCAATAGGTATGGAGACAAACTTAATAGATCAATAAGTTACTTATGGAGCAGAGTAAATAAATATGCAGACAAATTGAATGTAGGAGATAGGGAGATCCAAAAGGAGTTTTATGTTTGGGACTTGGACAACTGAATGGAGGGTAGTTGTCGCTCACTGATACGAGAAATTTCAAAAGAAGCATGTAGAAATGGGAAGATGGTGAGTTTCATGATAAGCCTCCAGAATATGAGGCTTTCATGAGACGTTCATTTGGAAATGTAAAGCATCTAGAAAAGAACCTGGCACATAATAGATGGTCAATAAGTTGTAATTCACCTTCCTTTTTATGCCAAGAATAAGTGTCATTAAGCTACTGAATGTACGTAAATAAAATTTTAAGAGAAATATTCGGTTTCCTTTCAGTTTAATAACTAATTCCTTCCTACCGATTTTTCATATGCGCTTCTCTTCAATTAGATGATCCTGCTTGTCCAGTCCTTCAGAGGCTGGCTCTTTTCAGCCTTCCAGTCTTGGTTTGAACATCTTCTAAGTCAGGCCTACTCTAGCCATGCTACGAAACTGTCCCCTCCCAACTTAGTACATACCACATCTTCCTATTAATGATCTTCATAGATAATTTCTCAATTTTCAAATAACTAATTCATATTAGTTTATTTACTTATTCGTTTATCTGCCTTTCCCATTGGAGTCTATTCTAAAGTCTACATTGACTAAATGAATCAATCAATCAATCAACCAATGAAAACAGTAGACTTTATTTAACTTTGAAATTAATTATACAATTTGTGGATATAAAACTCCTTAGCCTATTCATATTACAAATATGTACAAAACCCACATTGTTTTCAGTATTTTCATATTTCACTCAACATCTCAGAATAAGGGAGGGAAGGAAGAGAAAGTTCATAAAATACAAAGTTGTGAAACAGTCTCTTTCACAAATAATAATGAATTCCTGAGGTTTGTGCAGCACACCACAGCAAATATATTGATGATTAGAACTCTAACAAAAATTATGAACTAGCAAGGAAACATCTCCACAATACCATTAGCCAGCTTAATATGTCTAGGGCAATGCAAGTCAAGAGCATTCTACTTGAGCATCTATTATAGGCAAACCAATGTGCCATTATTGGCAGGTGATAAAAACTGATTCAAAGCACAGTATCTTCCTTAAATGAATTTACATTTTAGTGATGAGGATGAGAAAATTACAAATAACTAAACCATATGGAAGAATGTGAAACAAGCTATAAGAGATGTTCAAACGCAGCACCATCAGAAACCATAGAAATCCTTCCCCAAGTCAGCAATGTGCTTTCTAAAACTATGGTGGCATCATTTTCAACTGAAGCATAGACACGGTAACAATCCAGAGAGTAGAGGAGTAATGCAGGTGTTGGGAATTTTAGTCTATCCTTGGAAATACATACCACAGAGTAGAATGCAATCACTGGATCAGAAACCACAGAATAGGTGCATGGCCTTTAATGCATATTTGAAATCCATCTCTTCTTCAAATTTTTGTGACTTTTTAAAGCAACCGTATGCAAGTGGTTTTAATAAAGTGTAACAGTGACTTAAGAACCTATTTTTAAAGAATTCCATATTCCACCTAGGTGATGCTAAGTTGTTGCATATACTACTACGCTTTGCTGGTTTTTCCTCCATGCCAGTTTTGACTCTCAAATCAAAAATAATGTCTGCAGCCTGAGAAGTTACATTTGAGATTTTTATAATTCATAGTCTTATTACTGCTTACCTTATCTCTTAAAGAACTAGACACAAATCAATGGGCAATTCCTCCTGATGAATTCAAATAAAATTTAATTTAATGATTGTATTTGAATTTGTATGTACAGTGCAATCCTATTTTGGTAAGCATTTTTTCTATCCTTTCAAATGTTCTTCTCTCTATATCTATTAATGAGATATTTGGAATAAAAAAATTATACTTTTATTCAATTAAAAAATTTTTAATTCTTTCTATTTTGGATGAGATGTCATTTCTTTTTCGTACTTTTAATTTTGAGCATAAATAACTTATTTAAAAATGAATGTCATTAACATAAAAAGGCATTATCAACATTTTATTTTAAACAATATTTTCACACTTGAAAATTGATTTGAATGAGGTTTTAATTTCTTTTTACTCTTCTATATCTTTTAAGTGAGTTTTACTTTGTTGTTACTTTTATATACATCTATTTTTTATTGTATATCATTAATTTTAGAATAAAGCCATTATTATTTAAAAGGGAGGTGTAAATTGTTATATATAGCACAAGTAATATTTTCATTCTTGAAACTGATGAGGATGTTAATGGTGCCTAAAAATAATTTCTAAATATAACTTCCATTTTATCATGCAGTATTATAATTTTCTAATATCTACTAATCTCTTTGCAAAAAAAAATCTAGGTTATTGGTCACTGGAATCTATAATATTTTATTTCATTGAGATACTTATGATTTATGAACGAAATATCTTAATATTACCTAGAACACTGACAGGCTACAGATTTATTATTAAAATATAAAAAATGAAATGAGAAGAAAATGGAAAATCCTGAAGCCAAGACAAAATGAGACAAAATTTGACATCTGAATGTGATCTGTGCAAGAGAAATGAAGTAAATTGATGTTCTTTTCACTGTCATCTACACCGTCATATGAGAAAGAACAGAGAGCGTGCAGGTTAAAAAAAAATAAAAGCAGAAGGAAATTCCAGTTCTACTGACTTGAATCCAAATCTAAATTGTACATGGCAGGAGAAGATCATCGGTTTCTGAACTACAGAAGGATAGGACAGTGGGCAAGCCTACCGTTCATCCACTCCTGTGGTCCAGCAAAGACCACCTGCTCTGGGACTATATTCTCAGGCAACAAAATAGCTCTTCCTGGGTCAAATGAAGCTATTAAGACACTAGCAGTATGTTTTTGAAGATGAACAGCATCTTAAAAGGGTAAAAATCTATTAACATTGCAATATTGCCTGGAGCAAAGCGAGACTGGAACTTTCAAACTCCCTAACCTCATGCAGTGACCATCTTGCCAATTGGTAGTTCTCTTTCGAGTCTGATGGCTCAGCAGCCATCCCAGAAATAAAAAGCCCTTAAGAAACCTACTAAAGCATTCTGCAGTCAGTACAAACTTCTAAGGGAAAAATAAGCAGGACTGGCAGCAAACCTAAATTTTACAAAGACAAAAACCTTTTGATTTTACAAAATGAATCAATTAGATCTTTGACATCACTAAACTTATCTCACTAAGCAGAGATGTAGCTACAAAAACTTATTTTGACAAATTAGATCTTAATATAAGCACAGAATTAACACCATCGGATTTCCTCCTGTACTTACAAATCATTAATAAAAAATGTTAGACTATGAATAGAAAAATAACTCTTTTTGACAGAATGTTTAATCTTCGCATTTTCCACTTACCTCTTACCAAGACACACAATGAAGAGAAAAGGAGGCACAGTGTAACATTGTAATTGTGAGACAAAAATGCAGAAAAACACACTGATTATGATTAGGGCAAAGACGATTCTGGCTATGAAAACCTGAATTGAAGAATATTCTCAAGACTTTGCTCATTTGGAAATCAATACAATAAAGAAGGCAAACCAAGTTAACAAAGTCCACTCATTCTGTTGTCTAGCTGGTCTTCAGGTAGAAGTTATTTAGGATAAGCATACCAATTGCATATAAATGTATCCTTCCAAAAATGCTTTGGAAAGCTTTGAAGGACTTTGAACTTGGTCCTCTAAATTTTCAAAATCTCAACCAAGGTAAAAAATCTGCTAAACAAATCGGGTTTGATTTCATGAGACTTTCATTGTGTAAGCCTGAGGAACCTGTTGAAGAAATTTCAGATCAAGGCTGTGCTTTCTTTTTCTGTTTATTTTGAGCGCAGTGTCCACAGTAGACATTTAATATATATTTGTCAAGGGAGGGAAAAAAATAAGGAAATAAAGATGGAAGGGAGGATGGGAGGCAGAGATGGAGAAGGGAAGAAAAGAAGAAAGGAAAGGAAAGAAGGAAATGAAGGCATCTGAAGAGCAAAGTCATGTTCACTTCCCTCTGAGAGTTGCTCAAAATTACATGTCATTTAAAAAAATCTAAATACAAACCGACAAAATGAGAGGGAAGGAGGGTGAAGTACATCAGTTACACAGCTGTATAAAGTAGGAAACTGAGACTGTCACCAGAGAAATCTTAAGTGTAGAATCTCGGGGTCATGCTACTTCTCCAAGTTGTGTCATCCTAATCGTAAACCGTAATACTGACAATGAAGAGTTGGAACATATGGTTTGACTGGGTGTCCATGTTGCTAAAATATCAAGTCCAAAATAAAAAAATTCATCCAATCATCCAAATGCCAGATGACATAATGTCATTTATAAACAACTGTGTAGACTCAATCTTATCTGTGTGGTTCCTGGCCATAGAAATGTCTGAGGAATCTGTATGTAGAAGGAGAAGTCTTAACTGTGAGCAAGTTTTGTCAAAAAGCACAAATATGAATTTAAATAGAATATTTTTAAAAATGAAAGTGTTCCTGAGGGGCAGAAAATACAAGGAAGGAGATAAAACTACAGTGTTTCACTAAGAGAAACAGGAAACCAGGAATGAAACTTGCAGGCATCGAAACGGCAGACCAGATTTCTGCAGACCAATCTATTCACAATTTTGTGTGCTCTTAGAAATGCCACTCTCCATTTCAATTCCTCACTTTCTTTGTAATCATTTTATATTTGCCAGGCATATACCATCTGATAACTTGGAAAAGAAAGGTTACAACTTTGATAACTGAAAGAAGTCAACCTAAAACACAACAAAACTTAAAATATACCATGATGTAGTGGAAAATTCTCATTGAGACAAATTAGCTTATAGACCCCTTTGTCCTAAATGTCCACCCTATTTTTTTTTTTGAGGAAGGTTAGCCCTGAGCTAACTGCTGCCAATCCTCCTCCTTTTGCTGAGGAAGACTGGCCATGAGCTAACATCCATGCCCATCTTCCTCTACTTTATATGTGGGACGCCTGCCACAGCATGGCTTGCCAAGTGGTGCCATGTCTGCACCCGGGATCCAAACCAGTGAACCCCGGGCCGCCGAAGCGGAACGTGTGCACTTAACTGCTGTGCCACCGGGCCGGTGTCTGTCCACCCTATTGATTTCCTTCTTTGATGAATATTAGTTTCACAGTACTTAGGACTTGTTAATTTAATCAAAAGACAGAAAAAAATTTTAAATGACATTGGTAGCACAAAATCTCATTTAAAAGAACAATTTTGTTCAACCAATAAATTATTTGTTTCCCTTTCTATCTAGGTAGTTTATAGTACATATGAAAACCAGTACATTTAGCAGAGATACAGGTATGGATTGATGAGTGTGCTACAAGACAAATGACTGAATTTTTTTCATCTTTACTCAGCACTGCAGTAGCAAGGCCATTAGTCCAAATCCAGAGTCCCTTTATGGCTGTTAGGAAACTTGGGAGAAAGGAACCATTTTCACCTTCAATGAAAACAATGAGAACCATGCTCCTATCAATCCTGATTCCCATCAGGCTAACAAGGCAGCACTGAGATTGCACATTTAGAAAGTCTCCAATTTGTCTCAGTGAATTGCACAGGTGACCACTGGGGGCTTAAGCCGCGGCACTCAATGCTAGGGCCATGACCAGACAGAGTATCCCAGTCATGGGCAGTGTTAGTTAAGCTCTGGAATTTGTCTAACTATTGTCATCTGAATCAATGCCTTTGCATTATGCTGAGCCAAAAAACAAATTCTATACATTTTGAATATAAAATACTTACAGAGTGAGTGAAAATGCCCTCAACTTACTAGGTATTCTCTGATTAGCCTAAGTTAACACTTTCACCTGCTCTTCGGTTTAAAGAGGACTCTTTCAGACTTTGCCTATCCAGATCCGCGTTAGTATTTGAAGTTTTGCCTAATTTCTTCTTGCAGCTCATTTCCCCTTGCTGCCCGAACACTACTTGGTTTTTCTCCTGCAGTTTTTCAAACTCGTTTGTGATTCCCTCTCTCTCTGACAGATTGTTTTGTCTACACCAGGATTGTATCTAACCCCTCTACTCACTCTTCTTTAGTGATCATATCCATAGCCATAGCTTTGAAATAGCCTCTGCATAATTACGAACCTGAATTATTATTTTCAGACTGACCTCTCTGTTGAGCTCGAGACCTGTACATTCAATACATCTCTTAGACATTTCATTTGACGCTATCACAAACTGACACACGCTCTCCACCACTAATATCCAACCTCCTTTTCTTTGGCTAGTAATACAATGGAAGTTAGAGAAGCCAAATACTCCTTTATCATCCTTTCTTGCAACTAAGGTTAACCAAATGATTTAGTTCTAGCCAATGAGATATAAACACTAGTTTTCTGCAAAGTCTTCTGGGAAAGCAAAATCTGTTTGTTCCCTGCCCCCTTTTTTTCTAATACCTGGTGATGGATAAGTGCCTTCTCATATATTTCTTAACTATTTAGATGTCCTCTTTTGTGACGTGCCTGTTCAACACTTTTTCCCGCTTTTCTATTACAGTATAGTTTTTCATTGATTTGTAGGAATGTGTCTATATTCTGGAAATAAGTCTCTGTTGGATGTAGATCTTGAGAATATTTTATTACAATCTCTGGGCTTCTTTTTCAGTTTCTTAATGGTGTCTTTTAATGAGAAAAAGTTCCTAATTCTAGTATACTCTAATTTCTCATTTTTCTTTCCTTTATGGGTAGTGTTTTTTCATATCCTGTTCAGAAAATCTCTGCCTAAGCCAGAATCATGAAGATGTTTTCCTCTATTTTCCACTAAAATTATAGTGGCTTTAATTTCATAATTAGTACTGAAATCCATCTGGAATTGATTTTATATACTGTGAGGTAGAGTACAGACATGCCTTTTTTAATATGCATAACAAATACACCCAACATCATCTAGTAAATTGTTCTTTTCCCAATGCACCATAATGTCATAAATCACACAACCATATGTGTGTAAGATTGTTTCTGAGCTGTTCTGTTTCATTGATCAGTTTGTCTACCGTGCACCAACACAAGACTGTTTTAATCATCACAGCCTTGTAACTGGATATATCTGAAGTGAATGTCCTCCAGCTTTGTTCTCCCTGAAGATTGCTTTGACTATTTTTGGCACTTTGATGTCCATATGAATTTTGGAATCAGTTTGTTGGATTCTCCAAAAATAAATAAATAATCTGCTAGGATTTTGACTGTGGTTATGCTGAGTCCACAGAGTAAACTGGGGAAAATTGCCACCTTTGGACATTGCATTTTCCAATCCATAACTAGGGTATATCCCTCTATTTATTTGGGTCTTTATTTCATTTTGAGACTCTTTTGTAGTTTATAGTGTACACATTTGCACATATTTTGTTGAGTTTACTCATAGATATTTTCTGCTATTGTAAATAGTATCTTTTAACATTTCATTTTGTATGTGTTCGTTTCTGCTATGTATTTATAACTGATTTTTGTATATGTTGTATGTTGCTAAGTAATTATAATAGTTTTTTTCTAGATGCTTTGGAGTTTTTCTCACCTTTACTTCAGTTTTATTTCTTCAGTTACAGACCATATCCCTTTTATTTGTTTGATCCTAATCCATATGCCTATTATTTCTTTTTCTTGACTTATTACACTGACTAAAACTTCCTTTATTGTGTTGACTAGGAGCAGTGAGAACAGGCATCCTTGTCTCATTCCCAGTCCCTGGGAGACAGGTTTCGATATTTTGCCGTCAACAATATGGATTGCTATAGAATTTTTGTAGATATTCTTTATCAACTCATGGAATTCCCTGCTATTCCTGATTTACTAAGATATTTTATAATCATATGATTTTTCTCCCTTTTTCTGTTAATGTACTAAATTATGTTGATTAAATCTTAGATATAAAATTACCTTTTCATGCCAAGAATAAATCCTCTTTGTCTGTAATCTATTTTCCTTTGTTACATTGCTAGATTAGAGATTGTATTCGTTTGCTAGGGCTGCCATAACAAAGCACCACAAACTGGCTGGCTTAAACAACAGAAATTGTCTCACAGTTCTGGAGGCTATGAGTCTGAAATCAAATATTGGCAGGGTTGCTTCTTTCTGAAGGCTGTGAGGGAAGGATCTGTTCTAGGTCTCTTTCCTTGGCTTATAGATGGCTGTCTTTATGTTCACATGGCGTTCTCCTTGTGTACTTGTCTGTCTACAAATTTCCCCTTTTTATAAGGATATCAGTCATATTAGATTAGGGCCCACCCTAATGTCTTCCTTTTAACTTGATTGCCTCTGTAAAGACCAGATCTTCAAGTAAGGACACATTCTGAGGTGCTGGAGACTAGGACGTCAACACTGGAATTTGGGTGGGGGGAAAGGAATATAAGTTAACCTATAACACATATGTTAACATTTTTCATTTAGAATTTGTGCGTCTATTTTTATGAGAGAGATTTTACTGTAATATTCCCTTCTTGTCTTTGTTATGTTTTAAAATTAAGGCTATGCTGACTTATATTTGCAAATTTCAATTTCTTTGATTACCATGACGATTTAGGATTTTTACATATTTGTATTTTGTCTTGGTATTTTGTGGATTACTTCCCTTATGTCTTTCGCATCTTTTGCTTTGAGGGTACATCTTTTTCTTATTAATTAATAAGAACTTTTTTTATGGGATAAGTCTGTTTGCCTATTGCATTATGCTGTATTTTTTCCAGCAGATATTATATGTGTTTAGGTAATTAGAAATTATTAATACATAGGTATTCAAGGTTATAATTTTCTTCATGGCTTTCATTGTTTACTGTCATGTTCTCCCCTCATGAAACTGCTCCCTCATGTCAAAATTATATCATTTTTCAACAGTATTTTCACTATACATTTTATTGCTTGATTTTTGTATCTGTACCTTTAACATATCTGCAATTTCTCTAAGGTAATATATGACTGTTTAAATTTATTATTTGTCTTACATACTTAACCTGTTGCTTCTATATCATTTAATGGGTAGTCTGACATTTTAACCTTGATTTGAAATGCCAACTTCATAGTATGACAAATTTGTATCTAAAATTACATTTCTTGCTGTACTTTCAATTCTTCTCAACTCAATTGTCTATCAATCTGTAGACCAATACCCACTTTGGTTACTGTAGTTTTTCAATACATTATAAATTTAAAAGATTAAATACTACAACAATGTTATGTACTTCTCAATATGTTTCTTTTAAAATTTTGTCCATACCATTCTCACATGTTTATTTGTTCAGATAAACTATAGAATCCCTATGTTCAGATTAGAAAAAATAATATGCTATGGTGATATTTATGGGAATTGTGTTAAATGTATAAAATGACTTAAGATATAATCATCATCTTTATAATACTAAGGCATCTATCCAGGAAATAGTATGTGTCTCCATTTAGCTAATCCTTCTAAGAATCTCAAAGTTTTATCATTTTCTTCATATAAGCCTTGTATATTTGAGGTTAATTTTATTCTTAGGCTTTAAGTTTGTTTGATGGGAATAGAATATTTTGTTTCATTTTACTTCTAATTTGTTATACTTGATTACTTTCAAATCATAAGTGCTATTTTAAAATTTATTTATGAATACTTTATTGATGTCATTGAGGATAGCTGCTCAGATTGTTTAATGTACAATTCTAATGTGCTTTTTCATATACACTGCAATATAAATGATGCCCCCTGGAGTTGTCTGCACCTCAATATTTCAATATATTTAATTGAATTTGGCTTTCTAGCTAAAAAATTGTATACTTTAATGTCCTTTATTTTTAATTTCAAATTAGTTAGTCTCATTAAAAAGAAAGGCAAATATTCTTTGTAAATTTAAAGCTTTTGCCTTCTGTTATCATCTCAATAGTTTACTCAGGACTGCAGGCTTCAGAAACATTATTGAGGCCAACAAGTGGTTACGTAAAGAATGAAAGAACATTCACAGTTGTGGGACATGCAGTATTTTCCTCACATGGCTCATTTGTTTCTATAACTGTTTCCACAATCATTAAACTCAGTATGCCTAACACAGACCTGATCCTCCTCCTCACCTCAAAGAGTGACTCCTATTGGCCTATCCTTTTCCATCAACTGGTCGCAGGCACACGAATTTTAAAACTCACAAACATCTTCTCAACCTCCAACTGATCCACAAATTCAATCAATTCTTTCTTCATGATGCATTTCAAATCTACCTTTGAATATCCCCTTTCACTGCCAGCATCCTAGACAAGGTTCATGTTATGATAGTCTGCTTGGCTTTTTTAATTGTAACACTTTAACACGGAAAAGTAAAGACTTTTATTCCCCACATATAGGTTTCTCCCTACCCTATTCTCTGGAACTAATTTTTGTCAAGGAGCAATGTTAGTACACAGCCCAGTAAAACAGCATCAAACTTGGCTTGACCTTTTGATCCTCAGTAACTGGATTCCCTTCCCTGTTCCCTAATCATATTTGATTACATTCTACCACTGTTCCTGTAGCCTCTCTTCTAACTTCATCGACTTTGCTTACAGCCTACTTTCCTAAGGCTGGTTCCCCAGAACACATCACCAGAGCTCCCCTTTGAATGTAATCGCCTGAGCTTCTGCCATCTCCGAAGTGCTTTAGACTCTGCCAAGCACCAGAATCCATCTGCTTTGATCTTGTAATTGGTTTGGATTCTTCTCTAACATGACCAGCCTCAGTTTCAGGTCAGTCTTTGTCTCACCTTGGAAAAGATATCCCAATGTTGTTCCCACTTCAAAACACTGACCTTGGCTTTAGCGGATAGATGTTCCCAGATCACTTAAATAACTTATAGCAATTAGTGATTGCTAAAAATGAATAATTAAAGAAAGCTGAGATGTTTAAAACAAATGGCTACACGGGAATGCTAACCAGATAATAGAAAAAAATAGTAGTTTTCACTTTCCTGAAATATGCATCTCTCATGATTCAACCATTAAAATCAGTCAACCAAATGCATTCGTTTATAAATGTCATAAATGTGCAAATTTTTACTTCAAAGTAAGTGCTTAAAACAATATTGCTAATTGAAAACTGAAAATGTCAACACTTTGCACTGTATTTTAATATTTGAAACCATTAGTGTTGTATGTCAGACATATAAATAAAACAATGAGAAAGTTTCAGTTGTAAGGTGATACTTGAAAATCACACAGAATTTAATCATGCCAGCAAGAATGCTTCTTGGAAAATTGACCTCAAATATCATGAAATCTCTCTCATCTGACTCTTTGAGGTTTGTGTTGCTTGCATTTTCATCCGAGTGGCAGAAGTGGGAAGTCTTCTCTAATAATTATCAACATTGAGAACAACGTTGTTGTTAGGGCCAGGCTTTTTACAGCAGAGGGAGAAGCATGTAGCTGCATTTTTTATATGCTTAGGTGGTATTCAGCAGTGCTGCAGAATAGAGAAACAGACAACAGCCATGAAACACTAGGGTTTTAAATAAAACTCGATACTTCAAATGATATTTTTCCTAAAGCATCAAGCATTTATTTTGACTTACAAATTCTGTTTTCCCCCAAGAGTAATTGAAGACTATTAAGGGAAATGATTCTGCATGAGTTCAAATCTTCTGATAGAGCCTTGATGAACACTCTCATCTCACGATGCTCTTTTGCATTAACTGAATCCTCTGGCCAGTCAAGCCAGCCTGTTGCTGGGTCCAGCTTGTTAGAGCCAGGAATTAGATTCTGAGGAAATCATCACCTCCTGTCCAAAGTGAGGCCAAAGTCCTTGAGGGAAAGCCAAGAGTCAAAGCCAGGTAGACCAGAAAGAAGCATCAAGTCCAAAGAGAGAAGCAGGGTCACTGATGGCAGAGATTGAGCCAAGAGTCAGAAGCCAGATGGATATTGGATTTGAGTGTGATCAAATGGAGGCAAACGACAGCTTTGGTACAACTGCCTTCCAAAGAGGACAAGATCAACATGGACGCCAGTGTTCTTTCAATCAGTACCACTGATATTTGAACAAAAGGCATTACAGCAATACCTTCCAATATGAAACAGTCCATTTAGATGATCACTTATGGCGAATAGGGCTACTAACAGAAAAAGAAAATCGTGCCTTCCAATAATGAAAGTGAGAAATTTTTTAAAGAATTAAAAATGAATCAATTAGATAACGCAATACAATCTACTTTATCCAAGACTCTATTGACTAACATTCTCTATTAATTGACTCATCTACACATCCATAATGCAGTTGTAACAGATGGTTATAAGAAAGACCCTCAGGCTTTATAGCATTCTGAAGTACTTTCTTAGTAATTCATGAACAAATCATATTTTAAATGGTTTGGAAGTCAACTGTAATCTATGTTTTCCTTAAATGAAAAATTAACTCAATTAAACATTTGAACTGCCTACTTATTATGTACAACTGAATAACAGATACAGTACTTTTCTCAATCAGAATATTTTATTAATCAGACCAAGATCATGCTAGACAACAGAGAGTTTTCTGACTAGACCAAAAAGTAAAGATAGCACTAAACGTGAGGAATAATGCTTCATTTCTGCTCTAAAGGTATAAAATTTAATACTTGACATTTGGTAAACATGTACTAAGTACCAGGTAGTATTTTAAATACTTAACACGTATTGCCTCCTTTGCCTCTGAATAGCAGTTCGATTTAGTATTTACTATTATTTTATAGTTGAAAGTTGATGTTTAGAGGTGTTGATTAACTTGGTCAAGTTCACACAGGCAATAAATAAAGGATCTATCAGTCTTAATATATAGATAGGCAGCTAAAAGATACACATAAAGAGATAAGATGATAGAGAAAAATAAATATTCCTGCTCATCCCTACATTTTTGAAATAGCAGACTACATCACACCCAATTCATGATGGAGAAATTGAAATGTAAAGAGAGATTAAAAGCCTTAGCTAGGGTAAAGAATGGAAATAGAATTCACCCTTGGACTTTAATTTAGGTTAAACTATATGAAATTCCCAGTACTTTAACATTTTTGACCTACAAAAATGGTACTCTCATATGATTCAATCTAATACATCCTTCTACAAAGCACTTAAAAGCACAATTATATTGCCTCAATATTAGAATTCATATTATCCATATTACCACCCCCTGTGAAATTCCTAATTTAGTGTTGATATCTAAATGATTCATTTGGGCATGCATGTAATATTAAAAACTGTTTTAAATTTAGAAAGTATCATTACTATGATGGTTTGATTCAAGTAGTAACTAAGTAACAATGTTTAAAATAACCTTAACAGTTTTTATCCAAAATTTTCAAAATATTTTAAAACCAATATTTTTTAAAGCCTAGATCTCTGTGATGTGGGTAAGCTCTTATAATTACTCTTAACCAGCTTAGAAGCTAAAACATAAAAACTTTAAGTGGCTTTCTGCTGTCATTCAATGAGTCAGCAGTGATAGTAACAGTTTGAGTTACAAGACGTTATTCATTCAGTGCCATAAGTCAACTTCACAATGTCACATCAGGGGAAATATTTTGTCTGGCTTTCATGTAATAAATGATATCCCTCCAACACTATTCTACCTATGCGAAAATATTAAAAATAATTTGGTGATTATAAGTAATGAATCAACCAGATGAAAACAATAAAACGCTGACAATTCAGTTTGGCTCATTTTCATAGTGGCACCACAGCTGGTATCCAGCAGCACCATTCTCTCTTTCTTTGCAGAGTTACAGCTACCTGCAATAACCCTAGCTGATTCTATTCACAATCTTCCCTCTGGCTCACTTCCCTTTTAGACTTGGTCCACAGTCAGTCAAGTCAAATCTCTTCATCCTGATAATACCCACAAGTCATTTCACATTTGTGACCTGTGAAGTGTCTGAATTGTTTCATCTTCTTTTGGCCAGCAGTGCACTCTAAACTCAGCGATACCTTAAATGTTACTTGAATAAAGGAATCCCTCATTATGCAAAGAGGATCCAGAAATAGTGAGCAGGCCACAAGAGTTAAGCAACTGAATTTGTCATCTAGTGAAATGCCTGATCAAGATCCTGAGAAAAGTACCTCTTTATGGTGACTTCACCAGCATGAGTTTCAAGCATAGTAAGAGGTTTTCACTAAGTAGAAAATGCTTATATATATAGTATTCCCTTTGCATGGTCCTGATATGCATGAATTTCAGTTACCCTATTTTAGTTAAATAATGCCAGTCTTGGACAACACAATTCAAATTTCAATTACCACAGTATATTAACTGTGAGAAATGGCTTAAAGTACAAACAAGATTCTAGCTCTTCAGTTCATACATCATTCCGTAATTGACTGTAAAAAATCATTCTTTAAATGAATATTATGGTCAATGACAAATCAAGTCCCTTCTTTTAAAGTCTCTCAGTGATTAGTTACTGAGCATGTTATTCAGTTCACACGCTGACAGCAAAGTGTATAGTTGTGTTGCCTCCTTGTTTCCCCATGAAAAACCCATGTGACATATTTTAAAAATGGATAATCCAAGTAGGGAATTGGGCAACAAAATGTAAGTGCACCAAAGAAACAGAGATTCTAAAAGTGAAATTCAAATTGAACATAAATGGATTTATGGAAGAAATAGCTGACCATGGGAATGTTACCACCACCACCATTCAAGGGATTCCAGATATGCAGCCAGAAAACCTTGGGGAAGATGAACTGAGTGATGTAATTGGGCAAAGTGGTTGTGACAAAAAGAATGAAGCTGTTTCAAGAAGAAGTGATGCCAGCAACAAAATCTTTACAAGAGTTCCAAGGAACTCTTGGAGCTACTTCATGACATTGAATGAACAAAAGATAAAATAGTGGAAGTTGATCCAATCTTAGAAAAAGAATATACTAATTCACCAAAGCATAGAAAAGAGTCTTGTTCTGTATCATAAGTTACGTGATAAGAAGAAAGCAAGCACTATTTGAACTACTCTTGATAAGTTGTTTGAAAAGAAATAAAACATTTTAATTATCAGTTTCTCTGTTTTAAATTACAGGGTACTATATAAACATTATTTTTTACTACTTTTTTATTTCCCTATACATTTATAACGGAGAATAAGAGAGTTTTAATATTTTGATAAGAATTTTCAAAGGTTACAGAATAATCAAAAATTTCCCCATTGATTATTAAGATCATTTTGCATGCTTTGAAACTACATGGTCATTTTTATGGTCCTGCACTGCCTTGCAAAGTGAGCACTTCCTGTAGTTTATTATAGGTCAGAATCAATCTCCTGCTAAGAACTAGAAATTATGGACTAAAACAAACACATAAATAAAAAACTTGTCTGGTTGAAGGCATTAGAGAACCATCAAGTCAGTGAGGACTTCTTTGACACATGAGGGGAGAGCCAAGTAAATGCAAGTTCTAGGGAACTACAGAGTCTCTCGACCAGCAGTGGTGCTCAGGACCTGAGTGTCAAATGAATTAGTGAATGAATAATAAATGAAGGAAGAAATTTAGCTTCAAACTATTATTATTATCCAAGTTAGGAAAGTAGTGTTGATAATTATTCTTTGAGTGATATAGAAATTCCCATAAGGTTTCTAAACTTGGCAGGATTATAAGTAGCTGGTGAGTTAACTCGACAGCATCAATAATTATAATTATTATTATTATTATTTGGCCACAGAAAGCTTAACTATAGAGTGTCAGCAATAGAGACAGAATGACAGCTTGAGTCCTGACTTCTCATCTGATATTCTTATTACTGTCTACCATCACTACGTTTTACAAAAAGAAGTAAATATATTACACTTTGAAGATATACCCCACCAGGGAAATACCCATATGTGAGCATAGAAGAAACTTGCCTGACTGTCATCATGGAATCTGCCATGATCTTCTTTGCCTGTTGCCTGTTCCAACCCCTTATTAGTGAAGTATGTTAAAATGCCTTTTGCTTCCTACACCACTGCCAGGAAGAGCACAGCCTCTGATGCCCACAACTTCTAATTTCTGTTCAGCACTTTCTTCCTATGACTCAATAATAAGTTCAGAGTCTGGGCCTGAGAATCAGTAAGCAGCTACTAAATTTTGGCTCTCAATCCTATACCCTCCTTGTACAAGTTCTGGCTCCTTCTGTCTAACGTTTAAGCAATTCAATCCTTAATGGTTTAATTTCATTGTTATAAAAGCCCAGATATGCCCATTGCCAAGTGGCGGGTGCATATCAGTCTAAATATGGGGACTGCACAACACATTTGAAATAAAAACATAAGAATCCATGTCAATTTTAGTTATCACTTCGATAGTAGTCAAGAGATTTTTGAAAAAATTATCACTTCCATATGATATCACACATTGAGACTATATGATAAATTGTGGTTTCATAGTCTATGTACTTTGATGCTACTCTTTGATTAGCTTAGAAACAAAGCTAAGTAGCTCTATTAGGAATGGAAGTGAGGGAGGATATTTTCCTGTTAGTTCCCAGGCTTAGATTGCAAAATTTATCTGAGAAAACCCTACAGAGAAATTAGAGGCACAGGAGTGTACTTTGTTTTTGCCTCCCCAAAGCCCCAGTACATAGTTGTATATTATAGTTGTAAGTCCTTCTAGTTCTTCTATGTGAGCCACTGCCACCACATGGCTACTGACAGATGAGTGGTGTGGTTCCATGACTGGGAAGTGAACCTGAGCCACTGAAGCAGAGGGCGTCAAACTTCAACCACTAGGCCATCAGGGCTGGCTCACAAGTGCACTTTTCTAATAAGAACAATAAAAAGAAATATTAAAACTACAAGTATTAGTACAATGTGTAATATATAGAATAATATACAGAAATTAATATATCATATAAAAAAACATTGCAGGAATAAAAAATTATTCTGAAAATTTTTAACAGATAAAAAAACCAACTAATTATTAAGTGTTCTTTTTAGGCCTTTCCTTAATAACCCCATTAATTTTGATTCTATTAAGTTGTATTTCATAGATTCTGAATTCTACCAATGACAATTGATTCAGACCAACTCTTCCACTGGCAACAACTAGAAAATATGGATAAAATATTTTACAAAACATTCATGTCTATTTATAGACATCAAAAAGCTACCAAGGCAGCAAGCATTTGTAGAACTAGGATCCAGAAAGGAGGTGAGCCCAGGATTTGATGGCTCAAAGAGAAGATTGGATCAGAAGCAATATTTGAAGAGATGATTCCTGAGAATGTTCCTAATCTGTTGAAAGCTATCAAGATACAGATTAAAAAATTAATATGAACTTCTAGCAATATAAATTCAAAGAAAATCATATCTAGAAACATTGTAATAAAATTGTTGAAAACCAAAGACAAAAAAGAAAGTCTAAAAAGCATCGAGAAGAAAAATAATATATTATCTTCAAAGGAGTAAAAATAAGACTGAAAGTTGACTTCCTAACAAAAATCAGGAAAACCAGAAAACAATGGGATGATATAATCCAAGGGCTGAAAGAAATGACTGCCAACTTACATTTCTATTTCTAGTAAAATAATCTTCAAAAATAAAAGTAAGATAAAAATATTTTCAGACCACAATGTTATAAACCAACGTGACCTCCATAAAATAGTAAGATTTGGGGGGAAAAAACATTTTAAGACAAATAAAACACAATTCATCACAAATAAATCCTCTTCTAAAGAAAGATGTGCCAAGGGTGCTCTTTTGGGCACAATGAAAATGAGACGAATGGAAGGCTCAAAGATGTAAGAAGGAAAGAAAACATTCAACAAATAAGAGGTTATTATCAAGAATATTATGTCAGTACATTTAAAAACTATATGACATTGACACGATTTCCTTGTAAAGCAAGAATTATTGAAACTGCTGTAAGAAATAGAAAATCTGAATATTCTCCACCAAAATTGAATCATAACAATGTTTTCCCACAAAGAAAATTTGGGGCTTAGATAACTTCAACCAGTAAATTACATCATACATTTAAGAATAAATAACATGTATCTCAAAGTAATTCAAAGAATGGGGGAAAAGGAAAAATTCTCTAATTTTACGACCAAAATAATCCAGATACCAAAACATAATAAAGGCTTTACAAGAAAGGAAAATTGAAGGCCAATCCTTCTCAGGAACATGGATTTAAAAAATCCTAAACAATGCATTAACAAATCAAATCCAGAAATATCCAACAAGAAAAAAAGAACACATTGAATTTATTAGAAGAATGCCAAGTTGGTTTAACTTTGAAAATCAATCAATATGAGCCACTATATTAAAAGAATAATTACATAGTTTCCCAACAGATGCGGGTAAGAAAAAAAAGCCTCTTGCAGTCTAGAAATAGAGGAACAGCTCCCTGATTGGATAAAAGTTGTTTTTGGAATAAGTTGTTTTGGAAAAGTTGTTTTGGAATAAGCATCATATTTAGTGATACAATGATCAAAGATTTTCCTCTGATATAGGGATAAGATAAAAATGCCTATTAGTACTGCATCTAGTTAATATTATACTACAGATCTTAGTCAGTGTTAACAAAGAAAGAAAAAGAAACAAAAATCCTAAGAATTCAAAAGGAATAAGTAAAACACTTGCTATTCAAAATAATATGATTATTTAGAAAATCCAAAAGAATATATAGATAATCATCATTAGTATAAAGTATATGTTTATTAGTATAATTTAATAAGGTCCTGAATACAAGATTAATATTCAAAAATAATTTCTATTTCTATATACGTCAACAAATAATTAGAAAATGGAATTTAAAAACCAATACTGTTTGCATTTCCATACATAATTTAAAGTGAACTTACCATTTCTATAAAAACACTGTCTAGGAATTTGATTGGGATTATACTGAATCTAATTGACGACATTTTATACGTTAACAATGAGTTTTCCAGTACATGAACATAGTACATATTTACATTGATTTAGTTATTCTTTAATTTTTTCAAGGGAATGTATTATTAGTACTATATAAAATAATCCTATTTTATAGAATATTAATATTTATATAGAGGTATTTCACATATTATAATAAAATTAATCCTAAGTATTTTATATTTCTGGATGCTATTTTAAATATTTTTATAAAATTTATTTTTCAATTGTTCAGTCTATAGAAATAAAATCAATTTTTGTATATTGACTCATTATACTGAAACATTGCTGAATTCATTTATTAGTTCTGTTTGCTATTTTGTGGATTTCAAAGATGTTCTATACAGTGTAATGACTTTGGACAAAGGCACCAAAACAATTCAAATAGGGAAAAGATATCATTTTAACCAATGACCCTAGAATAACTGAATATGTACATTAAAAAATTATCATGAAGCTTTGTTCTACCTCATATAATACACAACTATTGATCATAGACCTAAATATATAGGCTAAAAAAATATAACTTCCAAAGGAAACTATTAAAAAAATACCTTCATGAACTTCAGGTAGGCAACGCTTTCTTAGGACAACAAAAACATTAACTATAACAGAAGAAATTGATAAATTAGACATCATTTCTAAAAGACTTCTCTTTATCAGAAGACACCATAAGAAAATATACAAGCCACACAGTGGGAGAAAATACTCACAAAGCACATATCAAATAGAATTTGTATCTAGAATATATAAAGCATTCTACAGTCCTACAATTCAATGAAAAAAACTGCTAAAAGATTTAGACAATTTACAAAGATATTTACAAATGTATATAGCAAATAAGCACATGAAAAATGCTTAATATCATTACTGAAGAAATGGAAATTAAACCCACAATGAAATATGACTCCAGATCAAGTAAATTGGCTAAAATAAAAAGGGTGACAATACCAGCACATACACCCAACCTGAAAAGTACCAAATGCCCATCAACAGTAAAATGGATAATTAAATTGTAGTATATTTCATAATGGAATACTATACAAATATTAGCACAAATGGTCTACAATTACATGTATTGATGTACATGACGCATTAATACTATACTGAGCAAAAGAATAAGTAGTAAGAAGAACACATTATATAATTCTAGTTTTATGGCAAAACTAATCTCTGCTGGTAAAAATCAGGATAGAGGATACACTTAGGGCTGTAGCTGCTGAAAGAAAGAACAATGAGGTCTTTTGGACTGGTAAAGTTCTATTTCTTGGCATGAGTACTGGCTACACAGGTGTGTTGTTTGTGAAAGTTCTCCAAACTATACATGTAAGATATGTTCACTTCTATGTATGTATGTTTTGCTTGAATGAACAGTTAAAAAAATTCCTTTAAGCCAAAACTGCTTACAATAGGACAATAAAATAGAAATAAATCAAATAAACTATGAGCAAGACCTCTACACAAAAAATATTCTATTACTAAGAAGAGATAAAAAAGATTTAAATAAATGAAATACACCATGTTCATCAATGGAACCCTAAATATTGAAAGATGTCAATTCTCCTTCAAAATGACCTATATTCCACAGAATGTCCATTATAAACCTAGCATCTGTGGAAATTTATTTGTAGAAATTAATAAAATTATTCTACACTTCATATGGAAGTGCAATGGGCCAACAAGAAAATCCTCGGGGAGTCAAACAAGTTGAAGGAATTACTCCACTTGCTATCAAGACTTGTTCTGAAATTTCAGTAGTTAAGAGAGTGTGGTATTCTCCCAAGGATAGTCCATAAAGCAATAGAACATAACAGAAAGTATATCACAGACATACACATATATCGACACCCGAGTAATCAGAAAGGTAAAACTGAAGAGCTGCAGGGAAGGGTTCATCTTATAACAATAAATGACACTGGGTCAATTAATTAAACACATGGATTGTGAATCTAAATGTGAAAGATAAAATAAATTTTAGACTACATCTTCAGTATCCTTCAAAGATGTCTTAAGTGGATACATAAAGCACTAACCAAAAGTAGTAGATTAATAAATTGGACTAGAATAAAATTAAGACATTCCATTAATTGAAAGACATTAGGAAAGCAAAAAGTTAAGACATAGACTGGAAGAAAATATTTGCAACACATAAAACTGACAGAGAGAGGCCAGCCCTGTGGCCTAGTGGTTAAGTTCAATGTGCTCCACTTCAGCGGGGATTCAGTTCCCAGGTGTGGACCTACATCACTCATTGGTGGCCATGCTGTGGTGGCGACCCAATTACAAAATAGAGGAAGATTGGCACAGATGTTAGCTCAGGGCAAATCTTCCTCAAGCAAAATGAGAATTGGCAACAGATGTTAGCTCAGGCCGAATCTTCCTCAGCCAAAAAAAAAAAACCTGACAAAGAGATCATAACCATAATATATAATATACATACAAAGAATATATAATATATAAAGAATCTTTATAATTCAAAAAGAATTCCTACATATCAAAAAGATATAGACCTAGAAGTTGATGTTAAAATGGGAAAGACATGAACAGGCCCTTTCAAAATGAGGATGTCCAAATAGTAAATAAACATATAAATGTTTCTCAACTTCATTAGTAGTCAGGCCAATGCAAATTCAGACTACAATGGCATACTATTACATACCCACTAGAACTGCTAAAATTATAAAATTTGACAATTCTAAGACATACATGTGTGCTTACTGGATTCTAATACACTGCCAGTGAGAGTAGAAATTGGTACGACAACTTTGGTTATCTACTAAAACTGAACATATTCATCCACTTTGACACTTTGACCCAGCAATCATAGTCCTATTGATGTAGCCAACAGAAATTGCTGCTACATGAGTGCCTCAAAATACATGATTGCGAGCATTTGGAACAGCAGTATTCGTACCAGCCAAAGAGAGGAGATGATCCAAATGCCCATCCACAGTAAAACTGCCAATGAATCATGGGTAATCATTTAATGGAAAACTATACGGCAAAGAAAGTGAATGAACTACTTCCACATGCAACATCATGGATGAATCTCACAAACAAAGTTGAGCAAACAAAGCCAAATAGAAATAGATAGATAGATAGATAGATAGATCGATCGATCTATAGATATATATATCTCATATGATCTTCCTTATAAAAGTTCAAAAATAGGCAAAACTAATCTATGGTGTCAGAGCAGTGCTCGTATACTGGTGGGGAGGGAAAGACTAGTGAATAAGGAGGGGCTAGAGCTGGGTTTTGGAGGTGCTAGTACATTATTATTTCTTGACTTGGGGAGTGTTTACATGTGTGCGTTCTTGTGATAATTTGTTAAGCTGGATACCTGCTTTCTTTTTGCACATTATAGTTCAACAAAAGCTTATTAAAAATATAATTCATAAAAACTAAAATACAGAGTTTTGAGGTGCTTACCTTTGCAATTATTAGTAAAAACTATTTTCAAAGCAAATCAGTAGTATTAAAAAAGCAGGAGAGGTATTTAAATTACTAAAGAGAACAAACTATTTTTTAAAATTTTTGTAATCCCTATATGGGATAAAATATTAATTAGTAACTATTCTGACGTGAGTAAATTTGACACAACAACAACAAAAAAAACACTTTTCTTGATGACTAGTTACTATGATTACCTGAAAGTAATAAAGCTCCATTAATTTTAATTATATTTTAGAAATCAGATTTTTCCATTAAATCAAGCTGGCCTCTCTCATTTGCCAGGATTACATTTTGATGCATTTGGGTACTTCTATATATCATTAACGTGGTGAATGGAACCAACTTTGGCAAAATTCAGACAAATTAGTCTGTCTATGCATTTCTGACATAAAAGTTATATTAATATTTATACTCTTTTCTCCCGATTTACACTATCTTTTGTAAATCTTTGTTTATCTGTGTGTGTATGTCATTTATGTGTGGGATACTATTAACTTACCATTTACAATGTCATCTTCAGATCACACATGAAGTCATTTGTTCTTTGTTAACACTACAGCAGTTCATTCCAGGAGATAAACACTGAACTGAAAAGCCAAACACACCCGGCCATTAAGCAGCTGGGTGATCTCGGGTGACTCACTTTCCCACGTCAGGCCGCAGAGATCTCATAGGTAACATAAGGAAATGAAACTTTGACCTGCCAATGTTTAAGGAGCCTATACATCTATTTTGGCTTAGCCTTTTGGTTTTTTTTTTTTTTTTTTAAAGATTTTATTTTTTCCATTTTTCTCCCCAAAGCCCCCCGGTACATAGTTGTATATTCTTTGTTGTGGGTCCTTCTAGTTGTGGCATGTGGGACGCTGCCTCAGCGTGGTCTGATGAGCAGTGCCATGTCCGCGCCCAGGATTCGAACCAACGAAACACTGGGCCGCCTGCAGCGGAGCGCGCGAACTTAACCACTCGGCCACGGGGCCAGCCCCTAGCCTTTTGGTTTTTGATAGCGAGAATTTACTAAAAGACATTGTGATTATTCTTTCCCTGCTCTGTTCTTCCATATTATCTTGAGTGACAGGACCCAACCCTCCTGCTTGCTTATATTACTCTGCATTCAAGCCAAGTGGCCCTGTCTTTCTCCAGGCTGAGTTCCCAGGGGATGCTTCCAAGCAGTGAAGCCGACAAATGGAGTGTCTAAGACAATATAGATAAACTACATTATTTGAAAACTCCGCTAATTGGAGCTGAGAGAGCGGGAGAAGAAGCAGGTCTGCAGTACCTAGAAACCTTCTCAAGTGTGCTGGTTTAAGTTCATCTTTTTGTACATAACTCAGGTTTCCCAAATAACATCACTTCTCTGTCTCCCACACAAATCTTAGCCAACCTGGGCCCTAGATCTTGCATCTACGTCAAAAAAATGAGACATTTACCCTCACTTCTCAACAAACACCACTTAAATGTGATTCTTCCTTTAATCATGTTTCCATTAGCTTGGGGATTGGGACCCATTGCCACTGTAACAAAATTGGAATTTACACAATTCACCCTCAATCTGGATAACAACTCTCCTTATCTGACCTTTACTGTGTTTTTCACAGCTTTTATTTCTGTGGCCCAAAGAATGCAAACTATTCCATACTTTTACTTGTTTTCTTCTCCTCTCTCTCTCTCCCTCCTCCCAAAGGTCAGCCTATCTCTAAAATTTATTTTAAATGTATAAAGGCACTCTTTTATTTCTGTAAGATAACATTTATTCTATTCCCTTCTCCTATACAACAGATTCCCTTTTGAATCCCCCTTATTACCTCCTATTCAACATTCCCATTCTACTTCACACTCAGTAGTCTCATTATTAAAGTTTTTACTCTTTTATTTTTAAAAAAGTATGTATTTTACAGCCTAACGGTCTATCAGTATGCCAGTGTAGGAATTATCTAATTTATGTTAATTGATATATATTTTATAGACACTATTAGAAATTTGTAAACTCCAGTTTATGCATTATAATTACATTTAACAAGTTCCGAATTCCCCTTGCTTATACAGTGGCAATATGAAGCAGGATGACTCCTAAACTCATTGTTTTAATTGACTTCAATCATTCTATCCCTTTTTAAGATCGAAGTTTTACTATTTGGCAACTAGTAACCTTCTTTCTATACTCACCACTTTGTCCTTATAAACACAATAAATATTTCTCTAAATGAATCCTAGCTTTCTAGTGATAATAAGATATTCCAAGCTCATCTTTATTTTTTCTGCCCCAAACTAGAAATGTTTCCTTTAGTGGAATATAATGTTGGGTTCAAAAACAGGGGAACTAGAGTACACAGTAGATTGTTCTATTCAATGACCTGAGTAGCCAAGATGGCGCCACAGATTACTTGGGTCGCTTTATTGAAAAAGAAAGAGTTCCTTTTTGATTTTTCCAACTTAGTTCTACATTTACTTATCTTTATACTTTACTATAAGAGCTTATTACATCACTGTTTTTTTCTCTTTTGAGTTGTCTTTAGAGTTATTCACTCTTAAAAATGTCATGCTATGTATTGTGTATGCGATTAAGTTACAGTGATGCCTCCCTCCAGAAAGACTTTAAATGTCTTTTCATAAGTATTTCTTTGCTCATTTGAACCTGTGGCCAAACTCTCCTGAAGTTGGCTCGAAACTGTACAGGTCTAGATGATCTATTGTGCCAACTTCACCTGAGCCCAGGCTCTCAAGAAAAAAAGAAATCCAAACTAGTCTCAGAGGAACACTAAAATATTCAAGACATGCAGCACTTAGATTAACAAATTAAATTTATGCACACAGTGGAAAATAACAATAAATAACAGTTTCAAGATTTTTGCATAAAATCTTCCAGTTTTCATTCCCATGAACCAAAATATGTGCTTGAAACCCCATATTTGAGATCCACTATTTCAATCTACTTTCTAATTTCCTTCACATTTATCAATGTTCATTTGGGGCACAAGAATTCTAGTGAACTCTGATTTCTACAGAAAACCTTAGGTGTACACTTATCACCCCAAGTCCTCCCAACCCAGATAAAAGATATCTGAAAAATCAAAATTAATACTGAGAATTATCAATAAATGTGGTAAATACTACATTTGTAAGTATCTATTATCATAGTCAGAAAGTTGACATATTAGCCATCCAAAATATTTTTATGAGTATATTGTGCTCCACACGATTTAGCTCATAAAATATAAAAGCATAAATGATTATAACACATTTCAATTAGAATTCCATGATAGCTCCCAATTCCATTGGTCCATTTCCAGATTGTTTTAGTCTCCATAACACAAATGCTGAGCATCGAGAAAGCTACATCTATAAGAAAATTAATTGATTACCCAGCTCTGGGTTCCTAGGTTTCCTTCAATCAGAGATAAGAATAAATATTAGAACCTGTGAGAAAATGTAGACAATCTACTACATTATTTATTACTCACAATTGACCACAGTAAGTTGGAGAATTAGCGGGTTTGCAGTATCCAAAAACTGTCATGTGTACAACCAGTTCATGTAAATCCTTTACTATACGAACCCAATTATATTCCTGGTTTCCTAATCAACATTTTTGCCATACAAACCCCTTCCAAATGTCTGTGGAGACATACTCACCTGAGTGGAATTAGCTAGAATATGTGTGTTCCTGCCTCTCATTAACCTTCACTTTGCTTGTTCTGATTGTTTATAATTCCATCCTCATATGATGTGATCCCATTGATAGTCCAGCCTGGACTAATCATTGCTCTATGTACTAGCCTATTTGAGGGCTAGTCTATACATAGGAAGGCAGGAGAAAAAAAGGGAATAGTTCTCTTTTCACAGACCCAAGTTTCAGGTCTATAACTACTGTGACAGAAGGGACATTAACAGAAATGTCAACTCTAACATTCAAAATCCCTCAGGCCCAAAATTCTTGGAAAAAAAAATATACCTAGGATTCCTTGGGCAGGATAAAGTTTTTGGTAATGATTAAATCATTCATTCATTAATCTTGCCTGTGGTAATTCATAAAGTAACCCGTGCACTCCACAGTACTGTGGAGTAAGACCTCACACATTTTGTCTTACCTGAGATATTTCTTAGGCATACCAAAAAAAAGAAAGAAAATAAGAAGTGCCTCTGAAAATTAGAAAATGTACAGAGATATTACTAACTGCATGTTTAAATAATAATTTCATTTAATAGCCTCAAATAGTTATTTTTTATTTCAGTGAGTTGTTAAATTTGGTTGGTTGAGCTTTTTTTCTCAGTTCAGTCTAAACTTGAACTATATAGACGTGACCTGAATTTTTCTTTTTCTACATCGTTTAAAATTTAGCTTAAAAGGTTTATATTTCTGCCATCTGAGTATCATTACATAGTCCACATTCATCTCCATTCTTGCCTTTGTTTAGAAGATAAATTCTGTACCACTTCTGCTGTTCCCCATGTCACAGATTCTTGGAATTAATTGTTACTTGGTATCACTACTTAGTTTTTTTTTTTTTTGGTTTAATCGCTTTATTGAGATATGATTCACTTACCATAAATGTCACCCTTTTAAAGTGCACAATTCAGTGGCTTTTAATATACTTAGAGTTATGCAAATATCTCCAATATTGAATTTCAGAACATTTTTATCACCCCAAAAATGAAGACCTGTACACATTAGCAGTCACCCCCCAATTTCCTCTCCTGAATCCACCCCCCCAGCACTAAGTAATCACTAATCTACTTTCCATCAATATAGATTTGCCCACTCTGGAAAATGTGGTATTTTGTGACTGGCTTCTTTCACTTAGCAAAATGTTTTCAAGGTTCATCCATGTAGCATGTATCAGTACTTCATTCCTCTTTAGGACCAAATAATATTCTATGGTATGGATAATACACATTTTGTTTCTCCATTCATTTGTTGATGAACATTTTGGTTTCCCGTTTTGGCTACTATGAAGAATGCTGCTATGAACATGCATGAACTCTGTGTTTAACATTTTGAGGAACTGCCAGACTTTTCCAAAAGAATGTGTGAGGGTTCCAATCCTTAGGTCATCTTTAACATTATTAAAACTAATTATTTTCTCACTAATGTTGATTTCATTGAAATAAAAATATTACTTAGTATTTACTTTGTCTCAGGCTTTTATGTCTTTGCCCTTTTTATATTTTTATAGCGTGAAAATAGACCCCTAACATTAATGCATAAAGCTTAATGTGCCCATCCAGACTTCTTGGTGCCTCTCACTCCCACAGTCCATCCTCAGCCCCAGCAAGCTTTCAGCCCTCCTTTTTCCATCTCATTACCATTGCTCTCTTAAAGTAATAAAGAACTGTGAGGCTCATGATTCTTAGCAATGTCGGGCTTTTAGAATCTGCATAAATTATGAGACAGAAACATTGAATGTTTCAGTTAGTGATGAATTTCAAATCACTGGGACTATGAACAGGGAGCCATAGTTTAAATTATATTCTGTCAATATGTCTTGTTTATGGATGCTTATGTTCACATTTAATATGAGGCCTCAGAACTCAGATCTCAGTAACAATTGTAACTGTTCTTTAAAGCAGCTTGTTTCTTACTATTATAAAAATACTACTACTCAAAGAAATAACCAGCACTTGTTTGGTTTCTTTTGTTTCCCTTTTAGTATTGAAGGTGGGCATGCTCAAAAGCTAATATTCATTTTATAGTTTTACATTTCTGTTCACTTTTAGCCCAACAGCCTGCATGAGCAAAGATATCAGTGGCACAGCTTTAACCACATAAATTGGATTACTGCTGCTCTTTGTTCATTCTGCCTAGGCAGCATAATCTCGACTGTTTTTCTGGTGCTTACTATCTGTGGAAAAGAGGGTAAACAGCATAGTATTTTTTACCCTTTCAGCCAGTTGAGCCACAAATATTTTTGATTCTGAACAAATACTCTAGTTTTCCATCCAGATTTTCAGATTGGCCCCCTCGCTTCTAGTGTTGCTAATCAACATCTGGGCCAACAGAGAAATTGTGCTTCATGCATACAAACTAAATCACATTCATTTGTCTACAAAGAATATAACGATGTTGATGCCATGGAAATACTCCATTTATTAAGCAGGTCTCTTTGCACCTGCTCAGTGATCAGCCCAATTTAATCTAGGCTCTTCACTAAATATTAATGGAGTTGAGCAGGCAAAATTTTTCAAATCCTTGGCACCTTCAAGAAAGGAATCCTCAAAGAATACTATGAAAAGTTAACACATTTAGAATATCCTAATTGTGTATGTGCTTAGTGCCCACATTGTCGAGGAAAGACAAGCATAATTATTTTAACACCAATTGCAGACAGACGCTTAACAAGAACAGAGGAATTAAAATATGAATTCGATGGACAAAGGAAGACTATTAAGAACATAAGGCTTTTATGGTTTTCCTTCCTTGATATGGGTACGCAACACTGGCTATACATTAGAATCACCTGAGGATGCTTTTAAACATACCTAGGCTTAAGAAGGTATTCAGTATGTATATTGCATGTATATTATCCTTTAGTGACGCATTAAAAAACACAACCAAGGCATGGGTCCCATCCCAAATCAACTGAAACCTAAGAAAACTTAGCAACTGGATCACTGGGGGTATATCTCAGTGCTTGTCAAACTGTAATGTGCACGCGAATGACCTGGGGATCTTGAAGTGCAGAGTCTAATTCGGTAATTCTGGAGCATGGTCCAAGATTCTGGATTTTATAAGCCTTCCCATAATTCCTATGGTGTTCCACCAACCAAGCTTTGAATAGCGAGGTTCTAGTCCAGCGGTTCCCAGACTTGAATGTGCCTCAGAGTTCCCTGGAGGGTTTGTTAAAACAGAGTGCTGGATGGCATCCTCAGAGTTCCTGATCTGGGAGAGGGCCTATGAATTTGCATTCCCGGGTCGTGCTGATGAGGCTGCTCTGGGAGCACACATTGAGAACCACTGCTCTAGGCCATATCTGAACCCTACCATACATGAAAATAAAACTCCTTAAGACACCAAAATAGTTCTCACAAAGTACAGATAGTAAAGCAGGAATCTTGTGAAATGTATCAACTCAGCATACACTTTGAATATGTTCAGTTATCTGATTTCCTATATACATAAAATGAAAGCTTGAATTTGAAGTAAACTTAACACCCTACCGAAAACAGTCAGGTACATTTGTCAGATTGGCAGTGAGGGAGGAGCATGAAATATGAAATATGCAGACATGGAACTTATGAAGCACAACAGGTGTCAGCGAACTGTCTCTGCCAAAAAATCAGTTCCTTGGCTTACTCACTATACGGCCAACTGTTCTCAATTATCAGCAACCTGTGGACACCTGCATCAGGTTATTCAGAAGTGACGCTCACTAAGGTTAGAGGCACGTGTGGCACAGGAGGTTTTCCTTCTGCTAATAACTTGTATCCGTGCTTCTACAAGGGTAAATGATAAAAGTATTTGCCGAAATCCTAGGACAGGAGCTGCTCAATGAACGTTAGTGTTTTAGTTACCATTATAGACCTGCGAGTGTTGACTCCCTGGACCCTGTAACTCATTTCTGCACACGCTTCCTGCCCTCCCCAGCCCCCAGACACATATGAATTGTCTTTCTTTAAAATTTGCTTATCTAGCTGACCCACAAGGGAAGAGAAGCTTATGTTCGATGTGACTACTGCCCCGCCTTTAAGCTGGCATGATGCCCAACTGCAGCTAATCTGTGCATGTAGCAGTTAGGTGTGTGGTCTACCTGTGTGTGGTCTACCTATGCGAATGACCACATACACGTCCCCTAAGTTCTAGTAGAAGATAGATATAGATCAACAGATAGGGATGGATGTCAAATATTTTAATGAGTTTCTAAGTATTTTATAAAATATACAAAACAGAAAAGCATAGAAACAGACATTTTAATCATTCTTTATCCTACCAAACAGAGATAACCTCTGTCATATCATCTTTTGTGCTAAGTGAATTGACTTACTATTATTTACAGAACTCTAATCTGCATTTTTCACTTATCTTACTTTTATATTATGGCCATTCTCACAAATCATACTTCTCCAAACATTATTTTCAATGAATGCATAATACCTCATCATTTGGATGCATCCAATTTTGGTATATCAGGAACTCTTATCCACCCCTCTTCCCCTAAACTCTAGGAGAAAATTTCTGCTTCATCATCCAGGAGGAGGCGGTATCACCATAGAACTTCTGACCTTTTATCCTCTAATCCCTTTCAGGAAAAGGAATGGATTATCTGAATGAAGCCTGCTTAGAGCCTCAAGCCCATTGGTCCAAACTGCCAGTGGTGCCTAAAAGCAAGGCAGACCACACGCTCTCTCATCTCTTAAACCACCTGCCCCCAGCTTCTGGCAGGCCCCACCCAGGTGTCTGACACCTTTGTTCAGTCCACTCTGACCTACTGATTGCATTATTCATAGTCAAGAAAGTCCCAAGATCTAGGTTAGGAAATGGAGGTCAGAGGCTAGAGGCACTGGCCTGTTCTCCATTCCAGCTTTTCTTACCATAAAACTGAAAATGTGAATGCTTTTTAATTCCCTGTGACTATTTCCAGCTGATTAGAACTTAAGAGGGGTAAGGAGGATATCTGAGAGTTTGTATTTCGTCTTTTCATGACTCTTGCATATCTGTTGCTTCTAGTATTTATTCCTATAGAATTGATTTAAGAAAAAAATGATTTCTCATAAATCTTAGATATCCAGTTACCTCTTTATTATAGTATAGGTTTCTATAAGTGGTATTACTGAATCAAAAAGTACAAGCATTAAAAGGTACAAACTTCCAGTTATAAAGTAAGTAAGTCCTGGGGATGTACTGTACAGCATGGTGACTACAGTTGATAATACTGTATTTTTTATTTGAAAGTTGCTGGGGGGCCAGCCCAGTGGCATAGTGGTTAAGTTCGCCTACTCCAGTGGCCCGGGGTTCGTGGGTTCGGATCCTGGGCATGGACCTCCCCACCACTCATCAAACCATGTTGTGGCAGTGTCCCACATATAAAATAGAAGAAGACTGGCACAGATGTTAGCTCAGGGACAATCTTTCTCACACACACAAAAAGAGTTGCTGATAGTAGATCTTAAAAGTTCTCATCACAAGGGGCTGGCCCCGTGGCCGAGTGGTTAAGTTCGCGCGCTCCGCTGCAGGCGGCCCAGTGTTTCGTTGGTTCGAATCCTGGGCGCGGACATGGCACTGCTCGTCAGACCACGCTGAGGCAGCGTCCCACATGCTACAACTAGAGGAACCCACAACGAAGAATACACAACTATGTACCGGGGGGCTTTGGGGAGAAAAAGGAAAAAAAAAATAAAATAAAAATCTTTAAAAAAAAAAAAAAAGTTCTCATCACAAGAAGAAAAATTTGTATCTATGTGTAGTGATGGATGTTAACTAGACTTATTGTGGTGATAATTTTACAATATATACAAATATCAAATCATGTTGTACCCTGAAACTAATGTAATATTATATGTCAATTATATCTCAATAAAAAAGTACGAACATTATAAGGACTTTTGATACATGCTGACAATGTTTTTCCACAAAGTTTTTAATAACCCACCATCTCACCAGCAAATATATGAAAGTGCTATCTTATTTTATCCTCATCAATATGTCAGCACTGAGTATTATCATTTGTAGTGTTTTTGAATATTATAGGAGAAAATAATTTTATTTTTTCCTTTGATTATTAGCTATTTTGAACAATTTAATGCATTTATTCTTCATTTGTATTTCTTTGCTGAATTATTACTCTATAGGTTTTACAATTTTCACATTGGACTTTGAAAACTAAAGATTTTAAAATTATTTTCAAGGGACCACTTTCAGATAAGATATGCTTTACAGCGACAATGAAATTGGTTTACCACACCATTATTTTCCTATGTCACGAGAAATTTGTTTTCCAGTCTTCATTGCACTTAGACTGGGGTGATATGACTGCCATGTCATCAATTGGAACATGAGCAGAAGTCATGTATCACTTCTAGTCTAAGGCAGTTAAAAGTGTTGTGAATTCTTCTCTATAATCCATATAGCAAGAAGTAAAGAACTTTTGAGATGGCAAAATTGCAATAAGAAAGGCTGAAGTTGCAGTGTAGAGGCCTGAATAATCAATATGGAAGCTGGCCTAGATACACTTCCTCAGGGAAAAGCTTCAAAGAAGAATCAACTAAGCTGCAAAGGACTGTGACGTGTGTAAAAATAAATGTTTTATGTTAAGACCCCACATAACCTAATGTAACACAGCACAGTCTAACTAATAAAGGGATTAGCCCTAAATCGGTGGGTCTAAACTGGGGGTGGATTTTGTACCCCTCATGGGATATTGGCATTGTTTGGAGACATTTTTGTTTGTTACAACCAGGAGTATCCTCCTGGCATCTGGTTGTTAGAGACCAGGGATGTTACTAAGCATCCTACAATGCGTAGGACAGGCCTCACAACCAATATTTATCTGACTCAAATGCTAATAGTGCTTAGGTTGGAGCCCGCCCTAAATTTATCATATTTGCAGGAAATATTTTCCAAGTTTATCTCTGCCTCTTAAATTTTCTTTGTAGTAGTTTTCTGAAGTACATAAAACTTCTCCCCTGCAGAGTGTGTGTGTGTGTGTGTGTGTGAATTTATTCCCAGTGAAGAAGCAATATTTGGTCATAATCGATTCTTTGGGAAATAAGCTAGATGAGGCAGCATAAGAATAAGGTGAGAAAAGCTGACCTTTATGACCAAAGGGAAAAAAATAAGGAAAATTTTTCCTCAGAAGTTAAACTAGGAAATAGTTTCAAATGGATGACATGAATTTCAGACTAAAGAAGAGTCACTCAGGGATGACGTCACTTGGCCCAAAAAAAGAGTGCTTTGTGGTAGGAAATGAATAAGGGAAAACCTGGAAAACACCATCAATACCTCCGAATTTGGACCATTTGCAGGGAGAAAAGGGATGACTGTTAGAGCGCTTTTTCTCTATGAAGACGATTTCATTCAGAGATTGCTCTAGAGGGAGAGACTCACTAAATAGAAAACTTTCTGGCAGTGCTGTTGCGGACACCCATCCTTACCAGGCATTTAGCATCATCCTGATGAAGAGAAGCACTTCCTGGATTTAGGAGCTTCCCTTAACCTAGAAGGGCAAGTAGAGGAGGTGAATGTAAGCCAAGAGACAGAGAGAGAGAGAGACAGACAGACAGACAGACAGAGGAATCGCTCTCCAGAGAACCACTTTTACCTTGGCATTCTGAAATAATGCAGACTGAGAAAAGCATGGGACAATTGCAAACTGAAAGCATATAGGATGTGTTCTGGATCTCTACTGCTGAGTAAGAAACCACCCCAGTTTTTTTGGCTTAAAACATTTATTCTGCTCATGAATTTTCAATCTGGGCTAGGCTTAGTTGAGAGAGCCCGTCTCTGCTCCACACAGCATCAGCTGGGATGGCTCCAAGGCTGGGGGCTGGAATCATTTGAAGGCTTGCTCGCTCACATGTCTGGCGGTTGATGCTGGGAATACACAAACAGCTGGGGCTGGAACAGCAGTGTGCTGGGAACTGTCAGCCCTGCGTGACCTCTGGGAGCTGTTCAGCTTACAGCTTTCTGCTTGATTTTTGCCCAGCTTCATGGACTTTCTCCATATGCATACATAGCTTAGTTTTCACGAAGAGACTCAAGGGTACTTCTATGCAGATTTCTGATGCTTTTTCTTCATGAAGCTCCCTCCTTGCTCATATTCTGCCCTGCAAGTTCCAGCCATCTCAGTCTTTCTGTCTCTTCAAATCAAGGAAACTTGCATGCTCTGGGATCCCCCTCACTATATGGCAGGACAGCAAATGCCTCCAGGCAACAGGCCAGGGCCAGCTACAAGGCTTACCTCATATGCTTCCCTTTCCAGGGAGATCATAGTTCTGAATTTCCGGTTATCCAGTGTCCAAAACTATTGTCTCATAGATTTTTTCCAGTTTTCCAGTTATTTACAGAAGGGTAAGTCCGGCCCGTACTCTGTCAGGGGCAGCAGCATCAGTTATGTGTGATAACTTTCTAAGCTGAGTAACAGATGCATCGGCTCCATCATACTATATCTCTACAATTGTATATGTTTGATTATTTCCATGTAGCAAAAATGAAATATCAAAAAAGATGTAAGAAGTTGCCATTCCCATGTTGAAAGAGCAAAATGACAATTTCAATATCTGATATTCAAAGACACAGAGAGTAAATGCCAGAGATTCCTTGTCTGAAAAGAAAATCCTGTGGATAACTGAGGTTCCCAAAAGAAAGAATCCAATAATTCAAACATAAAACTGTACTCAGTGATAACTATTAGAAATGTTATGTAAAAGAGTGAAGAATAGAATCTTAAAAGGTCACACTAGCAAAATTTTGAAGAGGTTCTAATGTAAATGTTCAATAACCTTTCAAATAGAAAGAAAGAATTCTTCAGGCATCCAGGCAGAAAAATCAGATCACCTATTAAAGAGGAAACGTGGACTGGCCTCCGATCCTCCACAGGGTAGCTAATGCCAGGGGGCAACGGAAGACCGTCTACGAGTTCTGAAGCTCAAGCCTAGGACATCTGGACACGTTGTTGTTTAAGAAGACTGGCAACAGGAAGATGTTTTTAAACGTTAAAGAAGTCAACTCCTCAACACACTTTTTGAAAGACTACTCTCCAAAATTTCAGGAAACCAAGAGATAAAAAGGGCTGATAGAGAGTATCAAAACAATAGGGGCCCACCCCGTGGCCGAGTGGTTAAGTTCGCCTGCTCCACTTCAGCAGCCTGGGGTTCACCGGTTCAGATCCTGGGCGCAGACTTAGCACTGCTCATCAAGTCATGCTGAGGTGGCATCCCACATAGAAGAACTAGAATGACTTATACCTAGGATACACAACTATGTACTGGGGCTTTGGGGAGAAAATTTTTAAAACGGAAGATTGGCAACAGATGTTAGCTCAGGGCCAATCTTCCTCACCAAAAAAAAAAGAAAGAAAGAAAGAAAGAAACTACATATAGAAGCAAGCTTAAATGATCAGGGTTATTACCCCCCACACTCATACTCACCCTCTCTCTCTCTCACACACACATACATGCACACACACATCTACGCATACACACACATACACAAACACATACAAATACATATACTCACAAACATATACACATGTATGTACATGCCTATATATATACATATATTTTCATATATGTGCACACATATTAAATGTTACATAGGACTATGACTTCTTAACTTGGAGGTTAACACATGTGAAAGATAAGAATTATATTAAGATAAAAGTTACCCTTAAAAATCCTGTAAACCCCTAATAGGGTTCAACACACATGGTTTTGTGCCTACAACCTAATATGTTAAGTATTATAAATACTAACACTTGAAAACTACTCCCTAGACAAATGGAAGGAACAAAAGGAAATCTGTATGCAGATAACTGGGTATTCAAACAATTCTGCCTTAAAGCTAGTTATCAAATAGTTATTGTAAATGGAGGATTGGTAGAGAATTCAAAACTATTTCTGCTCTCCTGCACTGTTGATTCCATTCTGTCTTAATATTATGCATTTATTCACTATGCGGCTCTCTGGGAATTGAAAAAAATCCAGTGGTGAATGGAAAAGGGACTGAGAATTCCAAAGAGTTCCTCCTTGCCTACAATTTTACTCCAATTTGTTTAAATATCAAGCATCTGGAAACATAATAAATGTTAATAAATTTGCTTGTGATTGTGAAAGGTTAGCTTGTAAAATCAGTAAGCTGAAGATTCCACTGTAAATCTTTGCAAAGTTAAATATATGCACAACAAAAACAAAAGGTGGAATAAATTTTAAGAATGTTAACTACCTTAGTTTAATAGAAGAGAGTAAAACTAATACCACCTAAAAATGAAATCTAGCTTTTCAAAAGGGCATAATAGAAGCAAATTATTTGCTTTATATAACCTTTTGTCTAAGTCTTAAATGGATATTTTAGGAACCGGCACATCTTGTATTGAAGAATACAAATGATAGCTTCAGTTTCACTTCACTTTTTTTATTGAGGTAAAATTGGTATACAATATTATATGAGTTTCAGGTGTACCTCATTATAATACGACATCTGTACATACTACAAAGTGATAACCACCGAAAGTCTAGTTACCATCCATCAGCTTACATTTGACTGCCTTCACTCATTTCGCCCACCCCCAACCCCTTTCCCCTCTGGTAACCACCAATCTGTTCTCTCTCTGAGTTTGTTTTTGTTTTGTTTTGTTTGTTTTTTTTGTTTCTTTTTAGATTCCACACATGAGTAAAATCATATGGTATTTGTCTTTCCCTGACTTATTTCACTTAGCATAATACCCTCAAGGTTCACCTATGTTGTGGAAAGTGGCAAGATTTCATTCTTTTTTATGGCTAAATAATACTCCATTGTGTATATATATATATATATATATATATATATATATATATATATCTTTATCCATTCATCCATTGAAGGACGTTTAGGTTGTTTCCACATCTTGGCTATTGTAAATAATGCTGCAATGAATATGGAGGTGCATATATCTTTTCGAATTAGTGTTCTCATATACTTCAGATAAATACCCAGAAGTGAAATAGCTGGATCATGTGGCAGTTCTATTCTTAATTTTTTGAGGAATCACCCTACTGTTTTCCATAGTGGCTGTACCAATTTACATTCCCACTAGTAGTATACAAGTGTTCCCTTTTCTCCACAACCTCTCCAACATTTGTTATTTCTTGTCTTTTTGATAATAGCCATTCTGACTGGTGTGTGGTGATATCTCATTGTGGTTTTGATTTGCATTTCTCTAATAATCAGTGATGTTGAGCATCTTTTCATGTGCTTGTTGGCCACCTGTATGTCTTCTTTGGAAAAAATATCTATTTAGATCCTTTACCCATTTCTTAATTGGCTTGTTTGGTTTTCTGTTGTTGAGTTGTATGAGTTCTTTATGTATTTTGGATATTAACCCCTTGTCAGATATATGATTTTCAAATATCTTCACCCATCCAGTAGATTTCATTTTGATGGTGGTTTCCTTCTCTGTGCAGAAGTTTTTTAGTTTGATGTAGTCCCACTTGTTTATTTTTGCTTTTGTTTTCCTTGCCTTTGGAGTCAGATCCACAAAAACATCACCAAGACTAATAGACAGAAGCTTATCACCTATGTTTTCTTCTAGACACTCTACTTTCTTTGTCTTCAAATTAAATAAAGCAAACCAAATTTAACAGTTTACTTAAATTAGCATATATAATATGATCTAATTTTTACAAAATTATTTCTCTCTATCCATTTTTCTATCTGCATGTATATATAAGAGATGTCTGTAATGATTCCCAAAATATTAATGCTGATGAATTCTGGTTACAATTTGGGTTGATTCAATTTTTAGATTATTATTTACTTTATTGCTTGAATTTTTAATGCATGTATTTCATTTTACAACAAAGTCAATCTCAAAAAAATAAAATTTCTCAGAGCAAGTGAGAGAAATGTTACCATCCTATCCCCTCCATTTCCATGCCAACTGCTACTCTTGGGTGTCAAAAAGAAAAGCCTGTATTCTCCTTTAGGAAAAAAATGTCTCTCCTCCATATAAATGCCATCCAGTAGATACCCACAGAGATTTAGTTCAGGATTAGCCATGAGGTTTGAAGAACTTTATGCCCACAGGACTGATCTGGATAGATCTGTCTTCATAAAACATGTTTGATATTTTGAATTGTATAATGCAAAGATAAAAGGACTAAAAACTGACATGGACCATTTACCCATACCCAATTATATCAGTTCTGTAATATAATTCAGAGTGTGGTGGTTTGTTCAATTGCAGATTAATGTAGTGAATACATGAATGAGTAGCTAATGAGTCCCCTTTTACTCTGTTGCCTACAACTGATAATACGGATTTTTTTTTTAATGATGATGGTTTATAGTTTTTAAGTTTCATTTTTCTTCTTGGCCTTATTTTGAGGACCATTAAAAACACACTTTAGTGGTATTGCTATACAATGTGTTACAGACTGAATGACAGTGTCTCCTCCCCTAAATTCATATGTTAAAACCTAACCCCCAAGGTAACATACTAGGAGGTGGGGCCTTTGAGAGGTGATTAGGTCATGAGGTGGAGTCTTCATGAATGGGATTGGTATCCTTATAAAAGAGATGCCAAAGCGCTCTCACTCTCTCCACCAAGTAAGGACATAGCAAGAAGAAGGCCATCTGTGACCCAGGAAGGAGGCCTCCAACAGACACCAAATCTGCTGGTGCCTTGATGGTGGACTTCCTAGCCTCCAGGACTATGAGAAATACATTCTGTTGTTTATAAGCCACCCAGCCTATAATACTTTGTTATAGCAGCCTGAACTAAGACACTCTGCATGTCTTCTTTAAGGAGAACCATTTCTTTTTATAACTAACTCCTCAGCTATTTATTGTTTTGTCAGGATTCTTCTGATCTGGTCTTTAAAACTTGACTTTATCTTTGGAACATGAGATTAGCATGGTCAGAAACATTTAAAATAAGTTCAAGAATAGGGCTGGTCTCTTCATTATCTTGAATTTCAGACTGTCCTTACAGAATGCATTTTTTTATATATTCCTCACTCCTCAAGTAAAACTGAAACACTTGTTTTTCATAATTCATCTTTTACTGGAGGCGGAGGTGCAAATTTCCTTGTCAGCACTTGCCATGGTGGGTGAATGCTGAACAACGAGGTAATTGGCACAGTGAATCCCTGTGGTAATTAAAACAAAATCGCTATAGACCTTGCAAACTTAACCTTAATGTTTGCTTTTCATTTTGACACTTTAATCAAGTAGTCATATGTCACTTAACGATGGGGATATGTTCTGAGTAATGCATCCTTAGGAGATTTCGTTGTTGTACGAACATGATAGAGTGTACTTACACAAACCTAGATGGAAGAGCCTACTGCACAGCTAGACCGTATGGAACCAATCTTATTGAGACACTGTTGTATATGCCATTCGTCACTGACTGAGACCTCACTTATATGGCACATGAATGTATTCTAAAATTTCTTCACATTGTACATGTGGCTCACCACAAGCTCAGCATGCTGAGGCTTGTTGGGAAAAAAGTTATGAACATACAGCACATGTATAGGACATATATGCACATAGAGTGTTAAGAATTTGGTGGTAAGAGTTATACTAGATCGATCACATCTAGGATCATGTGTCCAGTTCCACATTCTATGGTTTTCTGGGAATGTTGAACCACAAAGTCTATTCACCTCATTCTGGAAGGTGACCAGAATGAGTGAGATCTAGAAATCTCACCAGGAAAGGAAAGACGAGGGATATGGAATGACTCTCTGAGTAAGAAGAGCCTCAGGAAAACCATGATAATCTGGCATGTGGGATACTTAAGTGACGAATTAGAATCAAGAAGTGAATACTTTAGAAAAGCAGATTTCAAGTTAGTAAAGAATTATTAATACTAATATTAGAATAAAGTTTCGTGTGAAGAAGTGAAATTCCCATCGAGTGGGTTTAAAAGGAAGCTGAAATGACTTGTGAAGTTCTCAGAAATGTAGCATGAAGGATGCCTAACGTGAACGGAAAATCTTCCTACATGGCCCCTAATTATTGTGTAAATCTAGGAATTTTATCACTCTATTAATAAGGAAAGAGAACTCTAGTTTGCAAAAGCGTAATAAAAGAGTCAGCTTTCAAGAAGGTGTCAAATTATGAAGCGGGACTATTTAAACTGCAATCCAGATCTTCTAACTGCAAATATGTTCCACTTATCTAAGTTTTTTTTTACTGAACCAAATAGTCATATATAAAATATTTACTCATAATCTTAAAACATTTAACATCATGGTCCTGGGAATGCAAAGAGGAATTACTAATGTATCTCTCTATATCTTAATATTCCATCACTTAATCTGAACTGATATAGTTTGTAGAGATTTCATTAAATCCAGTCTTCCTGAGTGAAATATCTTCTGGATTTATCTCACAAGTAGAAGGCATTTAAATTTAAGAAAGTCCGCTAATAGATCATTCAGATTATGCAAAGACAGACCCAGAAGTCCACTGGCATGAAGCTTCATGAGGGTAGGCATTTTTGTCTGTTCCCTAATCTCAAGTGCTTAGAACACAGGCTGCCACATAGTAGGTGTTCAATAAATATTTATTGAATGAATGAACGGACAGAGATTGAAGTAAAATGAAACGAGTATTTTTGAGTGGTCTCCTGGCTTCTTCAAGAGAAGTGGAAAATGGCCTTGACTTCAGGAGATAAGAAGCAGCTCTTGCAGAAGGATGGAGGAAAGGGTATGGTCAGGAGAGGACCAGATAGAGGATGGCAGCTGCAGAAGCAAGGTGACGAGAGGGGACAGGATCTAATTCAAAGCTCCTACAGTTCTTCCAATAAATCTAAGATCTAAAGTGATAACTGGACTACAATGGCATTTTAAAACTAGAATTATGGAAGTCAATGAATTTCAAGCAGTGTCTAGCAATTTAAGTTTAGAATTAAAATATGTATTAGCAAAATTCAGAGAAGAAATTGTCCGCCCTGAAGGATTCTCTTGGAATTTCTTTTTCCTTCTAAAGAGAAAAATGGGATGGTTAGTCAGCCAAGCTAGGGCATTTATAACAATGTTCTTTCTCTAACCATTGATTTGTTTTCATTAGTTAAGTAGTTAGTTTTCTAAAGCTTTTTTCCCCCCTTTTGCTCTTGGCCTTAACAAAATTGGTGATTCTGGCACTGTCATTAATTCCATAGTTGCAAATTCCCTTAAAGAAACATAACTTTAGTTTATTGAAAATATTAAGGGAAGGATAGTTTGTTAGGTATTCAGATGACTGGATGTTGAGAAACATATCATTTATAATTTAAAATATCACTGGTGCAAGGGCATTGTTAAGTGTATGAATATAAAACATAGAACATCTGGATTAAACCAGAAAATGGCAATGAGATATGATATCTTCATTATGCCAAACAACTAGATATTTGGAGACACATGGTTGAGTGAGTTTTTCACAGTTTATGAGCATGTTTACAGACCTACAGAAAGAGTCTAGGTGGTCCCATCCAATCCTAGAAGCTTCATACTTTTCTTCCATCTTAGATATTGGTAATGATTGGGGTCAATTGGAAAAATTGTCCTCTACCACAACTGTATGGGATTCAATCAGTAACAGACATAAACATAACTAAACTGCCAAATCCTAAGTAGTGGTTCAGCCACACTGAAGACCAAATTAGATCAGTCAGTACTTATGCAATTTATCATAAATATCCCCTAAAATGTCAAATCCAAGAATTAGATTAGTCTAGAAATTTACAGCTGGGAAGGATTTTAGAGATTATCTTGTCTGATCTGTCAACTTTAGGGAAGATAAAATCAAAATGATAGTAACACACATTCCCTGTTCTCAGGGAGCTATCAGTTTCACGAGAAAAGAATCCCTAAACAGGAAATTACAATACAGTGTAACGGAGGGCAAATAGGTATAGGCATGGAATATTATAGGGTTACACATAAACGACATTATCTCTTGCTTTGGGGATTATGTGAGGATCAAAAATAACTTCACTGAAGAGGTGACTCTGAAGCTAACTCAAAAAAGAGAGAGCAAGAGTTGTGCTGGTCAAAGGGAACAAGGGCATTTCAGGAGACGGGAATAGAAATCCCTGCAGGAAAGAAAAACCACAGTATGTTGAGGAAGCTGCAAGCAGTCTACTAGGGTTAGCTGGTACATAGAAATGACAGTAAGATGGAGGACTCTGGGTGTCAAGATAAAAAATAAATTTTACATCTAGAGTCTATATGTATGTATATGCATGTATGTATGCACAGACGTATGTATATGTCTACGTATGGATGTGTGAGTCAAAACGTCACAACATAATACTTACCCACACTACAAGCTATGCCTCTATTTTCTATTTCTATCATATTTCGTTTAAAAGTGTTGGTCAACAGCCACTAACATAAAGGACCTGAGACATTCAAGTGTCACGACCTACTCTTTGAAAGACACTCATGTGAAGGCTGAGGGGTGATAAGCAAAGGTCAAGTATTTGGATCAGATCCTAACAAACTACTTAGATTAAACATTATGCAATGTGGATGGGGAGTCATGGAAGAATTTTGAGCAGGGGAGAGAAGTAATACTACTAGCCTTTAGAAAGGTCATTATAAATCATTCCAAAAAGGTTTGGAAAGGTTATGGGAAAGAAGGTCAACGTTAGGACTTTTTGAGGTAATTTAAGCAGTCGATAACAGTACCAGAATGAAGACAGTTGTTTTGAGGATGAAGAGGAGCAATTAAGAAGTTATAATTATTCAAAGCATCGTTATTGTTTGGAAGAGGGGATAAATGAGAGGAGAAAGACAGTGGCTAAATTCTGAGGAGTCTGTCTTAGGAAGTATGTGGATATTAATTCCATTCACTGAGAGCTGTTAGGAAGAACAGGTACAAAGAACTGAGAATAATGATTCAGTTTGGGGCATTCTGAGTTTTAGATGTCTGTTGGATATCCAAATAGAGATATCAAGGCAGAAGGTAAGCATACGATTCTGGAAAACAAATGAAAGCTGTGGCTGGACAGATTTGAGAACTAGCAGCGTACACAAAATAATTGAAGCCATCACTGTAAAGACCCATTTATGGACTATAAATATTTATAATAATATTTTCTGACCTTTAAAAATACATAAAGTGCTCTTGTAATGTGTGTGTGGTACATTATTATTCTTCCTATGTACAAATCAGGAAGCTGAGACTTTAAATAATTTGCAAAGCTGACATAGTGTTGCCAGAATTCAAACTCAGTTTTTTATGCTGCATCTTTCAATTTTTTTTCCAGTCTACTAGGATGGTCCTCTCCATCATGCCATCTGCTTTCTTCGAGGTCATTAGAATAAACAAATCTCTCTTTGTCCAAATAATACCTAGTTCATCTGCATTTATAAGTCAATAATTATTAGGTTTTTTGCTTTGCTTTGCTTTTTGTGTGCATGAGTTTGATTTAATCAGACTCCAGAATTCAGAGAACATCATCATCATTCAGCTCCAGAAGGCCAATCTGTTGTTCTGTATATTTATCCTCTTTTATCCCCATTCACTATTTCCATCTCCTGCCATTGACTAATTTTCCAATATGTTAGAGATTCATTCGTTTATGTGCATTGTATTATATGTATGCATGTTGATTTGTTTTTTCCTTTTTGTTTTAACTCAGAACTATTGTTTTTAAGAGCTATTTATAATTATGTAGGCATATCTAGTTGTTTCCAACTGCTACATGTACCATTCTATAGTATGTATCAACCACATTTTACTTATTACTTCTCTCTGAGGTCTGCATATAATTGTCTCCAACTTCTTTTTTTTCCAGCTTCTTTGAGATATAATTGACATATAACATTGCGTAAGTTTCAGGTGTACAATGTGATGATTTGATACACATATATATTGCAAAGTGATTACCACAATAAGTATTTATCTCCAACTTCTTGTTACCAAAAACAACCCTGTGACAAATTTTCACTTAAATATTTTCTTTATAGACCTGTGTGAGAATTCTCTGAGCTACACACATATCCTGGATACAGATGCCAAGACATAGGTTGTGTAAACACTTCATTTCACTAAATGTTATCAAATTGTTTTTCAGAATGACTGTTACCAGTGTACTCTCCAAAGCACATAAACTTTAGGAGTTTTATTTAAGAAGTTTGTCCCACTCCTAGGTCCCCAAAATAGTCTTCTACTTTTTCTTCTA